>NC_141832.1:7709708-7907208 GCF_982586985.1 Callionymus lyra | reverse complement strand
GGACCCCCCCTGTACGCCCTGACACGCCCGGTTATCTCATCGTTAAAGTTTGGTCACGAACTTCGCTGAGCAGCCTAGAGTAACACGGTACCTACGATACTTTACGTCTGTCCTACATTTCACCTTCTTTTCGGTAGATTTGATCGTATACAACTGGTACCGAAGAAAGTTCTGTTCGGTAACCGGTGTTGACGTCAAGCGATCGGTACCGGTGTCGAAAAATCTTTGATTGATACCGAACCCTAGTCATGTTTCGGGTCCTCGTGATGAGTCTTGAGAGGAAATATGGAGTCGTGAAGGATCCGATGCTAATGCTACATTTAGCATGTTAGCATGTTAGCATGTTTAGGATATTCTTAGAAGTCTCCAAAGTAAAGTAGCTCTAGCTTATCTTTTGTCCTGGGTCTGTCCCGGGGCCTCCTCACTCATCCAGGAGACAGGCCAAATTAATGAAGCGAAAAGTATAAAATTAAATCAAGCTAATTATGCTAAAATGATCATTTTATCGTATATTATAAACCTTTTGTTTATATTTACTTAAATTCAATAAAAACCTATCGTCTTATTTAGTAGAAAAGTAATGAATAAAAAGCATTAATACAAATTTAAATTACTTCACGATCTATACGCTCACAGGGGCCACATAAATACAGTCCAAGGGCCGCATGTGGCCCCCGGGCCGCACTTTCCACAATCTGGGATCTTGTTCTCGAGTCACGACAAAGATTTCGAACCCGGGCGAGAAAAGAAATTCAACCTCTGAGGACAGTTCTGTCTTCTGGCTCAGCTCTCGACCCGAGGACACGTCCCTCCGTCGTTCGACCTCCCCTCACTCGAGAACAAAAAACCCTAAGACTCCTGAACCTTAAGCCAGATCTTGTCCTGGATCTCAGGCGTGGACCCGATAAGACCTCTCACCTCATTCCAGCGCCATCATCAGGCTCCCGCAGGTATGTGCGGGATGAGTGGCGGATCCGTGATTGTGTAGATCTTCATCTGAGAGATTTGGAGCTGGAAGACAAAAGCGAATGAGTGAGAATCCAACATGGCTGACAGATTAGCACTTTATTTAAAGCTTTGGGAACGTTTGCTCCGTCGGCTCAGACCTCGACGGCGCTTCAGGAATCTCGGGAGCGTCTCAGACGAACAAGACTCGAGCGCGACAGACTTTCCACCGCGGCTCTGTTGCCGGGCAACGTCAACCGTCAATCACCAGCCGCTCTACTCCGAGTCTCTGTCGGATGAATGTTTGCTTCAAATAATTAATTTAAATTAGAGTTAGTTTAAACAGTAAACAAAAAAAAAAAAAGTTAAAAATAGTACATTTTCTTATAAAGTTATAAAGTTTCCACAATAAGGTGAATTATATACATTTAAAAATCTGTAGCATAATCAAAATGTATAGCTTAAAATACAAAAAAATGTTATTTAAATCAGTAAATAAAACATTAAATGCATAAAAAATGTTTTGTTTTTTTAAATAATCAAAGGCTAGAAAACAAAGTGTCCTCAAATAAGTAAATATATTACTTTAAAATATAGTTTAAATATTGTAAAAATAATGAATGAATTATATATAAAATAACATGATTAAATTACAATAAAATAAATAATGTAGAAAATAAACAAGAAATAATCTGTTTTACTTAATAAAAAGGTTTATATTAGATATTTATATTTATTATAAATAGTAAAAGTAAATTAACTAAAATAGTATATTTTCTTAGTTAATTCATTAAAATAATTATGGTGTAACACAAAGTTTTCATAATAAAGTGAATTATATACGTTTAAAAATCTGTAGCATAATCAAAATGTATAACTTGAACAATAAAACATGTTTTATTTAAAAGAGTAAATAAAAAATAAAATGTATTAAAAAAGGCTAGAAAACAAAGCGTCATCAAATAAGTAAAACTATTACTTTAAAATATTTAATGATCATTTTATTCACAGCTTTTTAAGTTGCAGTTTAAATATTATAGAAATGTTAAATTACACATTAAATAACATGATTAATTTATGGATTTTATATAAAATAAACAATATAGACAAGAAATAATAGGTTTTATTAAAAAGTTTATATTAGGGTTGAAAAAATGTGATTGCATTATTTTAAATAGTAAAAAATAAATTGTTTAAAAATAGTATATTTTCTTGTAAAGATAATTAATTAAATAATGATGGTGTAACCCACAAAGTTTACATATTAAAGTGAATTATATACGTTTAAAAATCTTTAGCATTATCAAAATGTATAACTTTAAAATCTAAAAGAGTAAAAAAAACATAAAATGCATAAAAGAAAAACTTTAACAAATATAAAAAAAAAAAATCAAAGGCTAGAAAACAAAGTTTCATCCAATGAATAAAAATATTACTTTCAATAACAATAATGATTGATGGATTTACAGCAGTTTAAGCTGCAGTTTAAATATTGCAGTAATATTTAATTACACATTAAATAACATGATTAAATTCCATAATTTCAATAAAAGAAATAATATAAAAAATAAACAAAAAATAAAGTCCAGACGATAAATAATTGCATTTACACATTAAAAATACGGGAACATTTAAACAATAATATAATAAATTAATTCATCATAAAAAACTTGTGTATTGAGAGTAAAATCTTCAGTAAAACATTTATTTAAACATGTATTAAAACAAGTATAAACCTTGTAGCCACAGTTCAAAACAACACATATATATATATGTATATACAGTATATATATATATATATATATACATATATATAATATCCTCTTCACTCTGGCCTGGTAATGTCTGGGGATCCCAGTGAAAGCTGAAGTGACTCGAACAAATAACCAGCGAGTGTGTTTACATTTCATTTCATCACAGCATTAAAGTGCTCGGACTCCAACTTACACACAGTTTGACCCACTTTTGTTCTTCCAGCTCAGAAAGTAGGTCGAGACGAATCTTCCTCTCGTTGTGTCTCAAATCAAGAGTGTGTTGCAATGCAACGCAACTGTCCGACCTCACCTCGGTTAACGTTTGTCTCGCAGTACAAACTCCGCTTTGGTCCCTCGGAACACACGGATCCAGGTGAAGGATGCTCAGAATAATCCCAGCAGCTCAGGGCAAGAGGCACAGGCCACACTAGTCGAAGATACTCATTCACTTCATTAAAACAGGTTTTATATAAATACATTTTATCCAAAGATTCTAAAGTCAAATCTAAAACATCCTTTAAATGGTTTAAAACTCAAAATACACCATTTTGTGAAGTATTAAAAAAAAAAACCTTAACATGAAGAAATAATACTTTATTAAAATACTGTAATATTGTAAAAAAAAACAACAACAAAGCTCTATAAAGGTAACAGTATTGATTTAAGTCCTAAAAATAAAGGATTTTTTTTTAATATACAAAGAAATAAATGGAAAAAAATGAACAATAATATAATAATAAATCATAAATAAAAAGAAAGTAGAGGAGAATAAAATAAAATAAATATATTTAGGAAATAAAAGTAAATTAAAATTAAATAAAACAACTATATTTAAGAATTAAAAGTGAAGTAAAATAAAACAACTACATATGACAATTAAAAGTAAAGTAAAATAAAACAATTACATTTGAGAATTAAAAGTCATATAAAATAAAACAACTACGTATGATAATTAAAAGTAAAGTAAGAACATTTGAGAATTAAGAGTAAAGTAAAATAACACAAGAACATTTGAGAATTACAATTAAAGTAAAATAACACAAGAACATATGAGAATTAAAAGTAAAGTAAAATAACACAAGAACATATGAGAATTAAAAGTAAAGTAAAATAACACAAGAACATTTGAGAATTACAATTAAAGTAAAATAACACAAGAACATATGAGAATTAAAAGTAAAGTAAAATAACACAAGAACATATGAGAATTAAAAGTAAAGTAAAATAACACAAGAACATTTGAGAATTTAAAGTAAAGTAAAATAACACAAGAACATATGAGAATTAAAAGTAGAGTAAAATAACACAAGAACATATGAGAATTAAAAGTAAAGTAAAATAACACAAGAACATATGAGAATTAAAAGTAAAGTAAAATAACACAAGTACATATGACAATTAAAAGTAAAGTAAATTAACACAAGAACATATGAGAATTAAAAGTAAAGTAAAATAACACAAGAACATTTGAGAATTAAAAGTAAAGTAAAATAAAACAAGAACATTTGAGAATTAAAAGTAAAGTAAAATAACACAAGAACATATGAGAATTAAAAGTAAAGTAAAATAACACAAGAACATATGAGAATTAAAAGTAAAGTAAAATAACACAAGAACATATGAGAATTAAAAGTAAAGTAAAATAACACAAGAACATATGAGAATTAAAAGTAAAGTAAAATAACACAAGAACATATGAGAATTAAAAGTAAAGTAAAATAACACAAGAACATATGAGAATTAAAGTAAAGTAAAATAACACAAGAACAATTGAGAATATAAAGTAAAGTAAAATAACACAAGAACATATGAGAATTAAAAGTAAAGTAAAATAACACAAGAACATATGAGAATTAAAAGTAAAGTAAAATAACACAAGAACATATGAGAATTAAAAGTAAAGTAAATTAAAACAACTACATTTGTGAATTAAAAGTAAAGTAAAATAACACAAGAACATATGAGAATTAAAAGTAAAGTAAAATAACACAAGAACATATGAGAATTAAAAGTAAAGTAAAATAACACAAGAACATATGAGAATTAAAAGTAAAGTAAAATAACACAAGAACATATGAGAATTAAAGTAAAGTAAAATAACACAAGAACATATGAGAATTAAAGTAAAGTAAAATAACACAAGAACATATGAGAATCAAAGTAAAGTAAAATAACACAAGAACGTTTGAGAATTAAAAGTAAAGTAAAATAACACAAGAACATATGAGAATTAAAAGTAAAGTAAAATAAAACAAGAACATTTGAGAATTAAAAGTAAAGTAAAATAACACAAGAACATATGAGAATTAAAAGTAAAGTAAAATAAAACAAGAACATTTGAGAATTAAAAGTAAAGTAAAATAACACAAGAACATATGAGAATTAAAAGTAAAGTAAAATACCACAAGAACATATGAGAATTAAAAGTAAAGTAAAATAACACAAGAACATCTGAGAATTAAAAGTAAAGTAAATTAAAACAACTACATTTGAGAATTAAAAGTAAAGTAAAATAACACAAGAACATCTGAGAATTAAAGTAAAGTAAAATAACACATGAACATATGAGAATTAAAAGTAAAGTAAAATAAAACAAGAACATTTGAGAATTAAAAGTAAAGTAAAATAAAACAAGAACATTTGAGAATTAAAAGTAAAGTAAAATAAAACAAGAACATTTGAGAATTAAAAGTAAAGTAAAATAACACAAGAACATCTGAGAATTAAAGTAAAGTAAAATAAAACAAGAACATTTGAGAATTAAAAGTAAAGTAAAATAACACAAGAACATCTGAGAATTAAAAGTAAAGTAAAATAACACAAGAACATCTGAGAATTAAAAGTCAAGTAAAATAACACAAGAACATCTGAGAATTAAAAGTAAAGTAAAATAACACAAGAACATCTGAGAATTAAAAGTAAAGTAAAATAACACAAGAACATCTGAGAATTAAAAGTAAAGTAAAATAACACAAGAACATCTGAGAATTAAAAGTCAAGTAAAATAACTCAAGAACATCTGAGAATTAAAAGTAAAGTAAAATAACACAAGAAAATCTGAGAATTAAAAGTAAAGTAAAATAACACAAGAACATCTGAGAATTAAAAGTAAAGTAAATTAACACAAGAACATATGAGAATTAAAAGTAAAGTAAAATAACACAAGAACATATGAGAATTAAAAGTAAAGTAAAATAACACAAGAACATCTGAGAATTAAAAGTAAAGTAAAATAAAACAAGAACATTTGAGAATTAAAAGTAAAGTAAAATAACACAAGAACATATGAGAATTAAAAGTAAAGTAAAATAACACAAGAACATCTGAGAATTAAAAGTCAAGTAAATTAACACAAGAACATATGAGAATTAAAAGTAAAGTAAAATAACACAAGAACATATGAGAATTAAAAGTAAAGTAAAATAACGCAAGAACATATGAGAATTAAAAGTAAAGTAAAATAACACAAGAACATATGAGAATTAAAAGTAAAGTAAAATAACACAAGAACATCTGAGAATTAAAAGTAAAGTAAAATAACACAAGAACATATGAGAATTAAAAGTAAAGTAAAATAACACAAGAACATATGAGAATTAAAAGTAAAGTAAAAAAACACAAGAACATCTGAGAATTAAAAGTAAAGTAAAATAACACAAGAACATCTGAGAATTAAAAGTAAAGTAAAATAACACAAGAACATATGAGAATTAAAAGTAAAGTAAAATAACACAAGAACATCTGAGAATTAAAAGTAAAGTAAAATAACACAAGAACATATGAGAATTAAAAGTAAAGTAAAATAACACAAGAACATATGAGAATTAAAAGTAAAGTAAAATAACACAAGAACATCTGAGAATTAAAAGTAAAGTAAAATAACACAAGAACATATGAGAATTAAAAGTAAAGTAAAATAACACAAGAACATATGAGAATTAAAAGTAAAGTAAAATAACACAAGAACATCTGAGAATTAAAAGTAAAGTAAATTAAAACAACTACATTTGAGAATTAAAAGTAAAGTAAAATAACACAAGAACATCTGAGAATTAAAAGTAAAGTAAAATAACACAAGAACATATGAGAATTAAAAGTAAAGTAAAATAACACAAGAACATATGAGAATTAAAAGTAAAGTAAAATAACACAAGAACATCTGAGAATTAAAAGTAAAGTAAAATAACACAAGAACATATGAGAATTAAAAGTAAAGTAAGAATATTTGAGAATTAAAAGTAAAGTAAAATAACACAAGAACATCTGAGAATTAAAAGTCAAGTGCAGCGTGGGAGACCTTCACGGCCTCATATTTACTCCAACAACCACGTTACGGTGATTCCACCTCCTCCTCTCCTCTAATCTACACGTCACACTTTCATTCAATCATCTCCGAGCTCATTTCCTCCCCCGCGTCTTATTTTACACTAAAATAAACAAACCATCTGAGCCAGCGCGAGGCTTAAGTGTTCCCTCATCCGCCCAAACTGCATCCGTCACACTTCCCGCCATCAACACTATTGATCCTCAGCTTCGAAAATAGTCGGGAATATTAATCCGCCGTGGATCCCGCTGCACTTCCACGGATCCTGACGTATATTAATGCAGATGGAGAGAGAGAGAGGGGGAGAGAGAGAGAGAGAGAAAGAGAGAGAGAGAGAGAGAGAGAGAGAGAGAGAGAGAGAGAGAGAGAGAGAGAGAGAGAGAGTGAAAGAGAGAAAGAGAGAGAGAGAGAGAGAGAGAGAGGCATCATCTGTTGATGTGATTATAATTGAATGAGGCAGGATTTAAGAAACAAGAGGTTCTCCTGGAAGAGTTCAGTGCATAATTCACGTCTCTGGCGTCTGATCGCTCCGTACTTCAGTCTTACTGACGGAGCACCACGACCAGGCTGAAATCTATCTACGTATCTATGTACGTATGTATGTATGTATTTATCTACGTATATATCTACGTATATATGTACGTATGTATGTATGTATTTATCTACGTATCTATCTACGTATATATGTACGTATGTATCTATGTATTTATCTACGTATCTATCTACGTATATATGTACGTATGTATCTATGTATTTATCTACGTATCTATCTATGTATCTATGTACGTATCTATGTATGTATTTATCTACGTATATATCTACGTATATATGTACGTATGTATGTATGTATTTATCTACGTATCTATCTACGTATATATGTACGTATGTATCTATGTATTTATCTACGTATATATCTACGTATATATGTACGTATCTATGTATGTATTTATCTACGTATATATCTACGTATATATGTACGTATGTATGTATGTATTTATCTACGTATCTATCTACGTATATATGTACGTATGTATCTATGTATTTATCTATGTATCTATCTACGTATCTATGTACGTATCTATCTACGTATATATGTACGTATGTATGTATGTATTTATCTACGTATCTATCTACGTATCTAACTACGTATCTATCTACGTATATATGTACGTATGTATGTATGTATTTATCTACGTATCTATCTACGTATATATGTACGTATGTATCTATGTATTTATCTACGTATCTATCTACGTATCTATGTACGTATCTATCTACGTATATATGTACGTATGTATCTATGTATTTATCTACGTATCTATCTACGTATATATGTACGTATGTATGTATGTATGTATTTATCTACGTATCTATGTACGTATCTATCTACGTATATATGTACGTATGTATCTATGTATTTATCTACGTATCTATCTACGTATATATGTACGTATGTATGTATGTATGTATTTATCTACGTATCTATCTACGTATCTATGTACGTATCTATCTACGTATATATGTACGTATGTATCTATGTATTTATCTACGTATCTATCTACGTATATATGTACGTATGTATGTATGTATGTATTTATCTACGTATCTATCTACGTATCTATGTACGTATCTATCTACGTATATATGTACGTATGTATCTATGTATTTATCTACGTATCTATCTACGTATCTATGTACGTATCTATCTACGTATATATGTACGTATGTATCTATGTATTTATCTACGTATCTATCTACGTATATATGTACGTATCTATGTATGTATTTATCTACGTATCTATCTACGTATATATGTACGTATGTATGTATGTATTTATCTACGTATCTATCTACGTATATATGTACGTATGTATGTATGTATTTATCTACGTATCTATCTACGTATCTATGTACGTATGTATGTATGTATTTATCTACGTATCTATCTACGTATCTATGTACGTATCTATCTACGCATATATGTACGTATGTATCTATGTATTTATCTACGTATCTATCTACGTATATATGTACGTATGTATGTATGTATTTATCTACGTATCTATCTACGTATCTATGTACGTATGTATGTATGTATTTATCTACGTATCTATCTATGTATTTATATACGTATCTATCTACGTATATAAATACGTATCTATGTACCTATTTATCTATGTATCTATGTACATATCTATGTATCTATGTATTAATCTACGTATCTATCTACGTATTTATATACGTATCTATCTACGTATATAAATACGTATCTATGTACCTATTTATCTACGTATCTATGTACATATCTATGTACGTATTTATCTATGTATTCATCTACTTAATTATCTACGTATCTATCTACTTATCTATGTACATATCTATGTATGTATTTATCTACGTATCTATGTACGTATTTATCTAGGTATCTATCTACATATCTATGTACGTATTTATCTATGTATTTATCTACTTAATTATCTACGTATCTATGTACGTATCTATGTATGTATTTATCTATGTATCTATCTACGTATTTATCTACATATTTATCTACGTATTTATCTACGTATCTATGTACGTATCTATGTACGTATTTATCTATGTATCTATGTACGTATCTATGTACGTATTTATCTACGTATCTATGTACGTATTTATCTACGTATCTATCTACGTATTTATCTACGTATCTATGTACGTATCTATGTACGTATTTATCTACGTATCTATGTACGTATTTATCTACATATTTATCTACGTATCTATGTACGTATTTATCGACATATTTATCTACGTATTTATCTACGTATCTATGTACGTATCTATGTACGTATTTATCTACGTATCTATGTACGTATTTATCTACGTATCTATCTACGTATTTATCTACGTATTTATCTACATATTTATCTACGTATTTATCTACGTATCTATGTACGTATTTATCTACATATTTATCTACGTATCTATGTACGTATTTATCTACATATTTATCTACATATTTATCTACGTATTTATCTACGTATCTATGTACGTATCTATGTACGTATTTATCTACGTATCTATGTACGTATTTATCTACGTATCTATGTACGTATTTATCTACATATTTATCTACGTATTTATCTACGTATCTATGTACGTATCTATGTACGTATTTATCTACATATTTATCTACGTATTTATCTAAGTATCTATGTACGTATCTATGTACGTATCTATGTACGTATTTATCTACGTATCTATGTACGTATTTATCTACATATTTATCTACGTATTTATCTACGTATCTATGTACGTATCTATGTACGTATTTATCTACGTATCTATGTACGTATCTATGTACGTATTTATCTACGTATCTATGTACGTATTTATCTACGTATCTATGTACGTATTTATCTAAGTATCTATGTACGTATTTATCTAAGTATCTATCTACGTATTTATCTACGTATTTATCTACATATCTATCTACGTATTTATTTATGTATTTATCTACGTATTTATTTTATTATATTTGAATTCAACAATTTCAAACATTTGAAAGATTAAAATGTTTTCATTTAATTTATTTTTGTTTGTAGAGAAAAGTCGAATGTGTGTTTTTTTTTTTCACAATTAACGCAACTACAACCCTCACACTGTCCTGCAATGCATGCTGGGTAGCTGATTTGTTGGAGCAGTAGAAGTTTGTTGTCGTCATGGTGACAGAAGCAGAATAAATTCATGCATCATCAGCAAATACCATCATATAAATACTCTTCAATAAACTTTATTTAAAAACACATGGACGACACTCCATCTTCTTGAGTCTTTACACCTCCTCGACCCCCTCGCGACCCCCTCGCGACCTCCTCCCTGGACGCGATCAGATTAAGAGTAGGAATAGGAGGACGCTGAGATCAGCACTCTGGAGCGAGATGATCAGATATCCCAGCAGAACCAGGCGCTTGAATGGCGGCTCATTTGCATGTAAAGTGGGTCAGCGGCGCCAAGTCGTCCACGTTTTTATCGTGACACGAACCCTCTGGTAATTAAGAGAGTCCTCCTGAGAGATGATGATGCAGCGTCTTCTTATCTTCATCATCCTCTGGTCTCATCTTCATCATCCTTAGTCTCACCTTCATCTTCATCATCCTCTAGTCTCACCTTCATCTTCATCATCCTCTAGTCTCATCTTCATCTTCATCATCCTCTAGTCTCACCTTCATCATCCTCTGGTCTCATCTTCATCATCCTCTGGTCTCATCTTCATCTTCATCATCCTCTAGTCTCACCTTCATCATCCTCTGGTCTCATCTTCATCATCCTCTGGTCTCATCTTCATCTTCATCATCCTCTAGTCTCACCTTCATCATCCTCTGGTCTCATCTTCATCATCCTCTGGTCTCATCTTCATCTTCATCATCCTCTAGTCTCACCTTCATCTTCATCATCCTCTAGTCTCACCTTCATCTTCATCATCCTCTAGTCTCACCTTCATCTTCAGCATCCTCTAGTCTCACCTTCATCTTCATCATCCTTAGTCTCACCTTCATCTTCATCATCCTCTAGTCTCACCTTCATCTTCATCATCCTCTAGTCTCACCTTCATCTTCATCATCCTCTAGTCTCACCTTCATCTTCATCTTCATCATCCTCTAGTCTCACCTTCATCTTCATCATCCTCTAGTCTCACCTTCATCTTCATCCTCCTCTAGTCTCATCTTCATCTTCATCATCCTCTAGTCTCATCTTCATCTTCATCATCCTCTAGTCTCACCTTCATCTTCATCATCCTCTAGTCTCATCTTCATCTTCATCATCCTCTAGTCTCACCTTCATCTTCATCATCCTCTAGTCTCACCTTCATCTTCATCACCCTCTAGTCTCACCTTCATCTTCATCATCCTCTAGTCTCACCTTCATCTTTATCATCCTCTAGTCTCACCTTCATCTTCATCATCAACTTGTCTCACCTTCATCTTCATCACCCTCTAGTCTCACCTTCATCTTCATCATCCTCTAGTCTCACCTTCATCTTTATCATCCTCTAGTCTCACCTTCATCTTTATCATCCTCTAGTCTCACCTTCATCTTCATCATCCTCTAGTCTCACCTTCATTTTCATCATCCTCTAGTCTCACCTTCATCTTCATCATCCTCTAGTCTCACCTTCATCTTCATCTTCATCATCCTCTAGTCTCACCTTCACATTCATCATCTTCTAGTCTCATCTTCATCTTTATCATCCTCTAGTCTCACCTTCATCTTCATCATCAACTTGTCTCACCTTCATCATCCTCTAGTCTCATCTTCATCTTCATCATCCTCTAGTCTCACCTTCATCTTCATCATCCTCTAGTCTCACCTTCATCTTCATCATCATCTTGTCTCACCTTCATCTTCATCATCATCTTGTCTCACCTTCATCTTCATCTTCATCATCCTCTAGTCTCACCTTCATTTTCACCATCCTCTAGTCTCACCTTCATCTTCATCATCCTCTAGTCTCACCTTCATCTTCATCTTCATCATCCTCTAGTCTCACCTTCACATTCATCATCTTCTAGTCTCATCTTCAGCTTCATCATCTTCTAGTCTCACCTTCATCTTAATCTAGTGTCACCTTCATCCTCCTCTGGTCTCATCTTCATCTTCATCTAGTCTCACCTTCATCTTCATCATCCTCTAGTCTCACCTTCATCTTCATCTAGTCTCACCTTCATCATCCTTTAATCTCACCTTCATCTTCATCATCCTCTAGTCTCACCTTCATCATCATCATCTTCATCTAGTCTCACCTTCATCTTCATCATCCTCTAGTCTCACCTTCATCATCATCATCCTCTAGTCTCACCTTCATCATCATCATCTTCTAGTCTCATCTTCATCTTCATCTAGTCTCACCTTCATCTTCATCATCCTCTAGTCTCACCTTCATCATCATCATCCTCTAGTCTCACCTTCATCATCATCATCCTCTAGTCTCACCTTCATCATCATCATCCTCTAGTCTCACCTTCATCATCATCATCTTCTAGTCTCATTTTCATCTTCATCTAGTCTCCCCTTCATCTTCATCAGCTTCTAGTCTCATCTTCATCATCTTCTAGTCTCACCTTCATCTTTATCATCTTCTAGTCTCACCTTCATCTTCATCATCTTCTAGTCTCATCCTCATCATCTTCTAGTCTCATCTTCATCATCCTCTAGCCTCACCTTCATCTTTATCATCTTCTAGTCTCGTCTTCATCATCTTCTAGTCTCATCTTCATCATCTTCTAGTCTCGTCTTCATCATCTTCTAGTCTCACCTTCATCTTCATCATCTTCTAGTCTCACCTTCATCTTCATCAACTTCTAGTCTCACCTTCATCTTTATCATCTTCTAGTCTCGTCTTCATCATCTTCTAGTCTCATCTTCATCATCTTCTAGTCTCGTCTTCACCATCTTCTAGTCTCACCTTCATCTTCATCATCTTCTAGTCTCACCTTCATCTTTATCATCTTCTAGTCTCGTCTTCATCATCTTCTAGTCTCACCTTCATCTTCATCATCTTCTAGTCTCGTCTTCATCATCTTCTAGTCTCACCTTCATCTTCCTCATCTTCTAGTCTCACCTTCATCTTCATCATCTTCTAGTCTCACCTTCATCTTTATCATCTTCTAGTCTCGTCTTCATCTTCATCATCCTCTAGTCTCACCTTCATCTTCATCATCCTCTAGTCTCACCTTCATCTTCATCATCCTCTAGTCTCCCCTTCATCTTCATCATCCTCTAGTCTCACCTTCATCTTCATGTAGTGTCACCCGTGTTGCACCTCGTCTTCACTCTCCTCTTCACCTCCGCCCTCAACTGTTGCTCTTCCCTCTCTCTCTCCTCTGACTTTCATTCCTCCTCGCGTCGTGCAGACGGCAGCGTTACACACTTTATGAATTAGAGATGAAAGGATGAGTCCGGTGGCGTCGGTGTAATCGTGCGTGGAGCAGCTGACCTTCAGCGTCAACGCCGGCAAACAAAAGTCAATTTAGTGAACTGTTGCTGGAAGTAATGGAGAGTCGTTGTTTCCTCGCTTCACACCTCAGACATGTTTTCAGCTCCACCTCTGAGATGGTTCGTCGAGTCCCGAGGAAGGACTTTGTGACGCAGTTTTAGATGAACAGAAAAATCAGGAGGTCACTCAGGATTTACTCTCTGTTGGGTTTTCAACACTCTTTTCTATTTAGTCTGTTCTCCACAAACTTCATGCGATTAAAATAGATTAAAAACGATTCATCAATCGACAGCAATTCAAAATTAATCGCATTAAAAACATAATTAACATTAGAAAAAAAACCTATTACTGTAATTATACAGTGACTGAATACATGAACTTCCTTTTAATTTTGTTTGTTACCCCAAAACTAAATGCGATTAAAATAGATTAATTAATTGACAGCAACTCACTAATTAACCTGATTAAAAATGAATCGCATGAGAAACATAATTGACCTGAAAAAATCACGTAGAGGACGATTGATTGTAATTACACAACAGCCAGAACGTAATCTCGGATTTTACGGTAATAACAAAAACATGGTTTATGGACTGTCAAAATCGGATTTTTTTTGGGGGGGGTGAAGTTGGAGAAGGGAGTGAATCACTGAGGGAGCGGTTTGCGGCGCCATCTTGGTCTCAAAAAACAAAAAAAAACAACAATATGAATTAAATTTTCTGGCTAAAATAGACAAAATAAACAGTTAACAGGAATTTATAGTGGTTAAAAAAACGTTGTTTAAATACAAAACTAAATATCCAATGACAAAAATAAGTTTCTTAAAATAAAAAAAAGAAATAAATAAAAAATATACTAAATAATAAAAAAAATAATCCAAAAAAACTTTATGTTGAATTTAATTTATTAAAAAAAAGATAATAATCAATAAAAAAAAGATGGAAAAAATAAATTAAATGAAAAAATATTTCTTCAATCGAAAAAGTTGCTTCAATAAAAAAATGATTTTAACTAAGAATTGTTGCTCCAATAACGATTTTTCTTTTTCCTTAATTAAAAAATGTTGTTTCAATAAAAAAAAAAATCAATTCAAAGAAAATTGCTTCAATCAATAAACAAAGTTAATGCTTGAATTAAAAAAATCTTTAAATTAAAAAAAATTACAGCAACCTAAAAAATAAAAAACTATCGGATGTGTTTCTATATAATTCAATGAAAACAATGTTTTAACCCTTTTAAAAAGGTTTTTGGATTGAAAAATAAATAAATAAATCTCCCTCGATACAGAAGCAGCAGCCGCTCCACTCCGAGTCTCTCATGGACGTCCGTCCTCCATCTTTAGCGCCTAAAAGAACTTGTGTATCACAGTTTGGAAACAGTCTCACGGTCGCCATGACACGTCGTGTCTCCGGGATCTTTTCTAGAATCAGTGCGATATTAGATGTTGCATTAGTCAGCACGGACGAGGCTGTGCTGAGGGAGGTATTAGAAACAAACCTTATCCAAAATAGAAGTGTTGCCCCCCCGCCCCCCCCCAGCCTTGAGCTCCCCCATGATATCAAAGCGTCTCTGATATGTCGGAGCTGTTAAAGACTCTCACGGGACACTTGTTCTCACTGGGCCGTGAAAGCGGAATCCTCCTTCATGACTGCGGTCTGTCGGCTCTAATCCTTCGCGGTACTGTGACACTGAAACGTTACGCTGAGCGAATATTCTGGGGGAATCTGAAATGTTCCCCTCGTTAGAGTGGGCGAGGCCGGTCCCTCCACCTGTCCGGAGCCGACCCCGGGACCAGGACCGGGACCGGGGACTGTAGCGGTGGCTTATTTATACTTGTTTATTTATACGTGTTGATGTATACACGGTTTTATGAATCTGACTGTGAGAAATACAGCGTCGGAAAGAGAAATATTAGACATTAAATTAATATATCAGTATAAAAACAGACCCTAATGGAAAAAAATAAAATAAAATAAGTTTAAATCATATATTTAATTGATGTCCAGAGTCTGATCCAGAGCAATGTTCTGATCCAGAGTCATGTTCTGATCCAAAGCAATGTTCTGATCCAGAGTCATGTTCTGATCCAGAGTCATGTTCTGATCCAGAGTCTGATCCAGAGCAATGTTCTGATCCAAAGCAATGTTCTGATCCAGAGTCATGTTCTGATCCAAAGCAATGTTCTGATCCAGAGTCATGTTCTGATCCAGAGTCTGATCCAGAGCAATGTTCTGATCCAAAGCAATGTTCTGATCCAGAGTCATGTTCTGATCCAGAGTCTGATCCAGAGTCATGTTCTGATCCAGAGTCTGATCCAGAGCAATGTTCTGATCCAGTGTCATGTTCTGATCCAGAGTCATGTTCTGATCCAGAGCAATGTTCTGATCCAGAGTCATGTTCTGATCCAGAGCAATGTTCTGATCCAGAGTCATGTTCTGATCCAGAGTCTGATCCAGAGCAATGTTCTGATCCAGAGTCATGCTCTGATCCAGATCAATGTTCTGATACAGATCAATGTTCTGATCCAGAGTCATATTCTGATCCAGATCAATGTTCTGATACAGATCAATGTTCTGATCCAGTGTCATGTTCTGTTCCAGAGTCATGTTCTGATCCAGTGTCATGGTCTGATCCAGAGCAATGTTCTGATCCAGATCAATGTTCTGATCCAGTGTCATGTTCTGATCCAGAGTCATGTTCTGATCCAGAGTCTGATCCAGATCAATGTTCTGATCCAGAGTCATGTTCTGATCCAGAGTCTGATCCAGAGCAATGTTCTGATCCAAAGCAATGTTCTGATCCAGAGTCATGTTCTGATCCAAAGCAATGTTCTGATCCAGAGTCATGTTCTGATCCAGAGTCTGATCCAGAGCAATGTTCTGATCCAAAGCAATGTTCTGATCCAGAGTCATGTTCTGATCCAGAGTCTGATCCAGAGTCATGTTCTGATCCAGAGTCTGATCCAGAGCAATGTTCTGATCCAGTGTCATGTTCTGATCCAGAGTCATGTTCTGATCCAGAGCAATGTTCTGATCCAGAGTCATGTTCTGATCCAGAGCAATGTTCTGATCCAGAGTCATGTTCTGATCCAGAGTCTGATCCAGAGCAATGTTCTGATCCAGAGTCATGCTCTGATCCAGATCAATGTTCTGATACAGATCAATGTTCTGATCCAGAGTCATATTCTGATCCAGATCAATGTTCTGATACAGATCAATGTTCTGATCCAGTGTCATGTTCTGTTCCAGAGTCATGTTCTGATCCAGTGTCATGGTCTGATCCAGAGCAATGTTCTGATCCAGATCAATGTTCTGATCCAGTGTCATGTTCTGATCCAGAGTCATGTTCTGATCTAGGGTCATGGTCTGATCCAGAGCAATGTTCTGATCCAGAGCAATGTTCTGATCCAGAGCAATGTTCTGATCCAGAGTCATGTTCTGATCCAGAGTCTGATCCAGATCAATGTTCTGATCCAGAGTCATGTTCTGATCCAGAGTCTGATCCAGATCAATGTTCTGATCCATTGTCATGTTCTGATCCAGAGTCTGATCCAGAGCAATGTTCTGATCCAAAGCAATGTTCTGATCCAGAGTCATGTTCTGATCCAGAGTCTGATCCAGAGTCATGTTCTGATCCAGAGTCTGATCCAGAGCAATGTTCTGATCCATTGTCATGTTCTGATCCAGAGTCATGTTCTGATCCAGATCAATGTTCTGATCCAGTGTCATGTTCTGATCCAGAGTCATGTTCTGATCCAGAGCAATGTTCTGATCCAGAGTCATGTTCTGATCCAGAGTCTGATCCAGATCAATGTTCTGATCCATTGTCATGTTCTGATCCAGATCAATGTTCTGATCCAGAGTCATCCCGGGCTGGAGCCGGGAAGATTCGTGTTGAAAGTTGTGTAATAATAATGAGACGCACAAATGACTCACATAATTGTTGTGTAATTGCAGGAGCCGCGGGCGACGGGACTGCAGTGCCCCCTGCTGGTAAGAAAAACCCCATTGACATCACAGTAATCGTCCATTAGTCAATTAAAAGGCGATTTAAGGATTTTCTTCTTCTTCTCTCTCCAGACAAGGGTAAGAGACGCGAACACATGACCTGCAGACACTTCATGGTCTGCTGTGTCTTCTATACTCAGAGAGGCCAGCAGAGGGCGGAGGTGAGTGCGGAGGTGCATGACCCCGGCACCACGAAAGGTCGCGGGAGGTTGACCCCGAACACGTTAGCGCGACCGGTGACGTGTTGACGAAGCTTCATGAAGCCTCGCTATCAGAGCGCCCACTAGATGGCGCTATTCGCTGCACAACTATTGCGACTTGAAGTGAAGAGCGCCACCTACGGGTTCGGTAAATGACGACACTGCCCTCGTGAAGCTTCGTCAGGACGTCACGAAGATAGTCGCAGGCATGACGAGTGACTCGAACTCAAACAACGACGCTAACGAAGAAGCTAGTCTCACAAACTTGAATAGTACAGATGTTGTCTTAAAGTGACGGTTCACCCCAAAATTTATTTCACCCATTTTCTACTCACCCTCATGTCGACTAATGTAGGGATTATTTTCAAAGTAATCTGTTCCTTTTTAGATGAATAGACAAAAATATATGTTCAGGCTAACGTAGCAACTGATGCTAACTTATCTTCGTCTAAAAAGACACTTAAAAACATCCAAATACCTCCATAACTGCTCGTCTGTAACGTCCATCTTGTATTGAATTGTTCGGAAAATACTTAAACCCAGAGTGTCTCCTGTTACGTTACGCTGAACATATAGTGTCTTTTTGTACAAAGATGAAGACAAGTTAGCATCAGTCGCTACGTTAGCCTGAACATATAGAGTCTTTTTGTACAAAGATGAAGATAAGATAGCATCAGTCGCTACGTTAGCCTGAACATATACTGTCTTTTTGTACAAAGATGAAGATAAGTTAGCATCAGTCGCTACGTTAGCCTGAACATATAGAGTATTTTTGTACAAAGATGAAGATAAGTTAGCGTCAGTCGCTACGTTAGCCTGAACATATAGAGTCTTTTTGTACAAAGATGAAGATAAGATAGCGTCAGTCGCTACGTTAGCCTGAACATATAGTGTCTTTTTGTACAAAGATGAAGATAAGTTAGCGTCAGTCGCTACGTTAGCCTGAACATATAGTGTCTTTTTGTACAAAGATGAAGATAAGTTAGCGTCAGTCGCTACGTTAGCCTGAACATATAGTGTCTTTTTGTACAAAGATGAAGATAAATTAGCATCAGTCGCTACGTTAGCCTGAACATTTGGTGTCTTTTTGTACAAACATGAAGATAAATTAGCATCAGTCGCTACGTTAGCCTGAACATATAGTGTCTTTTTGTACAAAGATGAAGATAAGTTAGCGTCAGTCGCTAAGGTAGCCTGAACATATAGTGTCTTTTTGTACTAAGATGAAGATACGTTAGCGTCAGTCGCTACGTTAGCCTGAACATATAGTGTCTTTTTGTACAAAGATGACGATAAGTTGGCATCAGTCGCTATGTTAGCCTGAACATATAGTGTATTTTTGGATGAAGATAAGTTAGCATCAGTCGCTACATTAGCCTGAACATATAGTGTCTTTTTGTACATAGATGAAGATAAATTAGCATCAGTCGCTACGTTAACCTGAACATATAGTGTCTTTTTGTACAAAGATGAAGATAAGTTAGCGTCAGTCGCTACGTTAGCCTGAACATATAGAGTCTTTTTGTACGAAGATGAAGATAAGTTAGCATCAGTCGCTATGTTAGCTTGAACATATAGTGTCTTTTTGTACAAAGATGAAGGTAGGTTAGCATCAGTCGCTATGTTAGCCTGAAAATATAATGTATTTTTGTACAAAGACCAAGACAACTGAGATCCTGTCGCTACATTTTTGTCTATAACTCTCAAAAGTAACAGGTTACTCGACATAAGGGTGAGTAGAAAATGGGTGAAATTTGAATTTTAAATGTAAAAAAATAGACGTTTAAATATACCATTAATTGCAAAAAACGTATAGAATATAAAATGTAATCAAACCAAACTTTTTTATTTATTATTATCTGTATTTAGTGTCGTTTGTTACTAACACCTTCAGAATTCAGTTAAAAAAGAAGGTGCACCAGAGCTCTGTGCGTGACTTTCCTATATTTAGCCTTTTTTTCCCCCTTAATTCCAAGGTGCAGCACATGAGAATAAATCTTTCATGTGTCCTTCAGGTACCTCGGAGAAAACGTCCCGTTAGCAAAAGTCTCCGAGGGGTTTGAGGGTCTGAGCTGAGAGGAGTTTACGTCCTATTAAGATCTTAATGAACGTCCTTGGATTCCTCCGCCGACAGCATAAATATAAATGTTTGTGAATTAGCATTTGAATGACTGTACATTAAAGCTATCAGAGAGTCGCTGCAGTGGAGAGTTGTCGGGTAATAAAAGATAAATGTTTCCGTGGAGCTTCTGGAGTGATGCTAGCACAGCAGGGCTAAAGTAGCTTAGTTAGCGCCTCAATGTCAGCGCTTATATTTGTGGAAAAGTGTAGTAGCATTCATAGCTGTCATATCATTTAGCTCCTATTACTTAAGGTTAGTATTAGCAACTATTTTACCTCAAGTAATATAACTGCTATAATGTAGCATGTAGCAATATCTTAGGGTAATTTAATGATTATTTAGCATGAAAAGTTTAGTAGCATTTATAGCAGTTATATTATTGATCTCCCATTGCTTAAGGTTAGTATTAGCAACAATGTTAGCTCCAGTAATACAACTGCTATAATGTAGCATGTAGCAATATCTTAGGGTAATTTAATGATTATTTAGCATGAAAAGTTTAGTAGCATTTATAGCAGTTATATTATTTATCTCCCATTGCTTAAGGTTAGTATTAGCAACAATGTTAGCTCCAGTAATACAACTGCTATAATGTAGCATGTAGCAATGCCTTAGGGTAATTTAATGATTATTTAGCATGAAAAGTTTAGTAGCATTTATAGTAGTTATATTATTTAGCTCCCATTGCTTAAGGTTAATATTAGCAGCTATGTTAGCTCCAGTAAAATAACTCCTATAATGTAGCATGTAGCAATGCCTTAGGGTAATTTAATGACTACTTTAGCATGAAAAGTTTAGTAGCATTTATAGCTATAACTCCAGTAAAATAACTGCAATGTAGCATGTAGCATCATTTTGTATTTAGCATGTAAAAAAACATTTTTCTACGTGTTATTTTTTGAGGATTTTGTTTGTCGTTGCCTTGCTTAAGGGTCATTTAACAATCAGTAGCATTAGCATTTTTAGCAGTAACATTGTTTAGCTCCTATTACTCAAGTGGTATGATCCATTAGCACAATAGCTAGATAATAGCTAGCTAAATTAGAAATTAAATAAACAAAATCATGTTAAACTGCATCATCAAAAGTACAATTAAACAATAAAAGTAGCATTTATCTTTATTAGCTAGCAGCAGTGTTTTGTTAGAGACTGTTTTAGCATTTTAGCTTCTATATTGTAGCATCATTTTGTAATTAGCATGTCAAAATGATAAACAATGACTTTACATTTTTCTACATGTTATTTCTGAAGATTTTGTTTGTTGTTTCTTTGCTTAAGGGTCAATTCACGATCACTTTGGCATTAAAAGTGTAGTAGCATCCATAGCAGTAATATCATTTAGTTTGCATTACATACACTTCAAGCTATGTTAGCACAGTAGCGAGTTAACAGCTAGCTAAACAAAAATCATTTTAAACTGCAACAACTAAATTACAATTCAACGATACAAGTAGCATTTATCTTTATTAGCTGGCAGCGACGTTGTAAGCTAGGTTAGCAACTGTGTTAGCTATGGCGTTAAAAATGTTATAATCTAGCATGTAGCATCATTTTGTATTTAGCATGTCAAATGGTTTTGTATTTTTATATGTGTTATTTCTTAATATTTTGTTCGTTGTTTCCTTGCTTAAGGATCACTTTTGCGTGAAAAGAGTAGTAGCATAGCATAGCAAGTAAAATGATTTAGCTCCCATTACTAGTGGTAAGATTCGTTAGCACAGTAGTTAGTTATGAGCTAGCTAAATTAGCAAAACAGAAATCACGATAAAGTGCAATACCTAAACTTCTAAAGATAAATGCTTATTGTGCTAACGACACAATTAGCATTTATCTTTATTAGCTAGCATTGCTGTTGTACGCTAGGTTTATGTTAGCAACTGTGTTAGCAATGACAGATAATGTAGCATCATTTTGTATTTAGCATGTCAAAATGACAAACACTTTAATGCTTTTGTATTTTTATGTGTTATTTTTAATTATTTTGTTTGTTGTTTCCTTGCTTAATTACTTAAGAGGTAAGATTCCGTGGCACAGTAGCTAGTTAACAGCTAGCTAAATTAGCAAGACAGAAATAAAGATAAACTGCAACAGCTAAAGATAAATGCTAATTGTGCTAATGACACGATTAGCATTTATCTTTATAAACTAGCATCGCTGTTGCAAGCTAGGTTTACGTTAGTAACTGCGTTAGCTCCAGCATTTAAACTGATATAATGTAGCATGTAGCATCCATTTGTATTTAGCATGTCAAAAGGATAAACACAGTTTTCAACGTGTTATTTCTCGAGGTTTGCCGTTGCCTTGCTCAAGGGTCGTTTGACGATCACTTTTCCGACCCCCGGATTTGAAAGTGATACGGTTTGTGTGGAAAAAAAAAAGTGTGAGTCAGATTGAAAATGACAGAAAGTTATTTTCATTTTACTTCAGTGTGTCGCTGGAAATCTTGAACTTTCAGATCCGATCCAGGATAATGGATTGGGAATGTTGGTGTGCACGAGCTAACAGCGCGGCGGCGGCGGCGGCTACTCCTCGTAAATGCACGGATTATTGATCATTGACTGACGTCCAAACAAAGAAGAGATTTGCTGGATTATGTCTTAATTAAAAATGTATATTTTCGCTACAATCATCCGACACCGGAACGCTTATGTAACGGAGCTAATTTGAACATAAAAATAAAAAAATCAAAGTTTTTAATCTAAAGACATACATTAGCGGTTCACATAGGCTTGATCATAATAGAATACAATCCATGACAAAATATATAAAGAAAATCCACTAAATGTTTGATTAATATTGATTTTAATTCATATTTTATTTCAAGATTCTCAATACATCAATTTTTTATTTTTTATTTAAATTCTAAATTATATGTGCAAATGAATGACATGAAAAGATATAGATAGAGAAGCCAAAATTATTTAAAATGTAATTTTTAAAAATAGCTTTTTTTTAAGGCACAGTACATATTAAGGTTGAGTTAAGTTTAATTAAATAATTGTTTGTTATTTAATTAACACTTGATTGAAATTACTAATAATAAGTTCTTAAAATACACTTTCACGTAACAAATTTAAACCATTAGACTTACAAAGCGGACAAAATACAATTGGAATTTTAACTCTTGTGTAATGTCTGGGTCACGATGACCCAGCGACCACCGGGTCATCTTGACCCAGAGATAACACAAGGGTTAAATACGACCCGTTTTACGTCATGATTTTGAGCAAGAGGTTGAAAACAGAGTCAGGAAGTTGTGAGAAGAAGAAGACAACAGTGATAAATGACGGTGGAGGAACCTAAAGATTAAAGTCCTTTTGGTCACGAACGGATAAAGACGTGAACTGAGATGTTCGGACACTTGTGACTGAAGCTTTCGCTGACCCTGCCTAATCTCTGCCTACTCTCCGTTAACAGATGTCCAGCCTGCTGTCGGTAAGCGCTTCGCTCTTTTCTTTCGGGTCTGCTTTCATGTCCTTCCTAAAAGTCCAAACATTCAATATCTATTAAGCCGACAGTGAGGTGCTGTTCGGACTCGAGGAGGGAAAATATTGTCCTCACGCTGTTTTGTTTTCATCCAGCTGTCAGTGAGCCGCGGGATGGTAAGAACGATTTATTGGACGCTTGTTGTGTGTCGTTGACCTTGTGTGTTAGTGGACATGAGTGTCTGTCACTCAGAGTGATGGCTCCTCCCTGAAGCCTACGGTTGCCGAGGTGATAACCATCACTGGCTGCATGGAACGACGGAAACCACTGACCCCTTCACAGTCCTTCTAATGTCTTTCCCGCAAAACAAACAGACACTTGTTTTACCCACGCGTGTCTAATGGCTTTACCGGATAATGGCATTTGCACCTGGGCCAGAGCTCCTGGGATACGTCGTACTGATTCAGCAAATTGTAGCTCCCAGCGAGGACCCTCTATAATAAGGTCTTTGGGTCATTCCCCGAAGGTTTGGCTGGTTGACGACAAAGCTGCGATTGCCTGTCCTTTTAAGTACTGGATTTGGACCTGATGGTTCTTATGGATTAATCTTCATGAAGGTGCCCTCAGTCCAGGTTCAAGTCCTAGCCAAGGCAAGTGTCCCTGTTAGGTCTGCAAAAGTCAAGAAGAGTTAGTCCAGGTTCAGGTACATGTGTCCTAAACAAGCATCGGATTTGTACTTCTTTCTGGCTCACCGGATAATGGCTGTTGCATCTGCGAGCCAGAGATACGTCCTGCTGACTCAGGTTATCGTTGGTCCCGGTGCTGAGAACCCGGTGCTGTCCCTCAGCTCTCTGAGTCGTTCCCGAAGCTCTGGCTGGGCAACGACCGAGCTGCGAGTGCCATTACTTTGAAGTAAACTGGATTTGGACTTGATGGTTCCTACTCATCACGGAGGTGCCCAAACACCACCTTCAAGTCCTAGAAAAGGCATAGGTCCCTGTTAGGTCTGCAAAAGCCAACAGGAGTAAGTCCAGGTTCACGTACGGACGGTGCAAGTCCACGTTTCAAAATGATAAAGTTGACGCTTAGATGATGCAGGTTCAAATGCCTGTAAATCCAGGTCCGGATTGAAACCAAGTCCTGGTTTACTGGGACATAACCAGATTAAGAAGGAGGCAAATCCACACCTCGAATGCCAAGAACACTTGAGCAGCAGACATTTGTAGACTCCGCAGACCATTTTATTGTCTGGACTGGGTTCGATGTGGACACTCGCGATGTTAACAAACATCGTTCCGCCTCGAACAAGTGTCCAGACAAGTGTAAACATGTCTCCTGCGATGATCAAGTACTGCCAACAGTCCGGGCTCTAAATCATCCAAAACACATGAACTTGGATCCGTCCTCGAGGCACTTTGATTAAAAGATGAAATTAACTGAGCCCATAAAAATCAGAGAAAGAAGGGGGCAGGGGTGGCGACTCGGCGCCCGAGATTTACGAGGGAATGACCTCAGTGGACATATGACCCTGGGATCCACACTTGTCTAATGGATCCCCCTTCAGGTGTGTTGACCTGCTGATATATAGAAGACACACTTGTGGTTTTGAGTGATTCAGGCTTGATGGCGAACATCCTCCTGTTTTAGATGATGAGACGCCTCTTCTCACCGACTGGTTTTTCCGCATGTTCTGTTGACTTGCTATGGAAGACAGAAGAAGTGATGCTGCTAACTAATGTCAGAAGTCTCACCCCAAGTCCTAACACCGTTCACACTGGTCGTCTCGCTCTGTTGTTCTATCGATCCGATCGATGACGAATGAAAGACTTAACTGGAGGGTTTTTGCGTTTGACTTCTCGGTTGAAAACACAGGGATGTTCCTGCCAGCCGAACACGGCGTGTCCGGTCTAGTAGTCTGCTAGTTATTGCTCGAGAAAACTTGAGACGAAAGAATTGGGCGGGTTCAAGATTAGCCACAGGCTAGCTATCAGTGTAACATGCATTACATAGTTCCATCGTTAGCATTATGTGTTATGCAGCGCTTCTCGAGCCAATCAGAAGACAGGAAACATGATTCACGCTCCGAGGAGTCGACGCTCACCTGTTAGCCAATAGCACGACGCGTGTTTGTGTACATTGCGCATCCCATAATCCCGGTGATATAGAAAAGCATTCACGATAATCGAAAGAGGCACACACCCAAAACACATCTGCCAAGTGGCACGATATAGCGAATATATTGTAAAAAAACACATTCAGAACCACCTCAGACAACTAGTGACAACGTGTTTTTATTTTTTAATTTGTTCGTTTTCTAGCTACTTGTTATTATAGTTTTCGTAAACATTCTTGTATCAGTATCGGCTCTTGTCTAGTTAGTTAATTGATGGTCACACCCTTACTAGCGTTAATATAGACACGTCCCGGTGGCTTTGGCTAAGCAGTCAAGAGACCACAGAGTGAGCTGGAGTGTAAGACAAGGTCGGGATCTTTCCAGGAAGTTTATTGGAATCATGACTCAGGACTCTCACGGAGTAGAGCAGCTGTCGCGGTTCAAGCGTCGCTCAAAGTAGTTCAGTCACGTCTGTCTGGCCTCGATAGTCACTGCTCTCGCTCCGGTGGTCACGGTCCCGGAGTCACGGATGGACTCTCTGAAGACACTAAGACGACGTATTGCTCTCATCCTCTGCTAATACTTCTGGAAGGTTTTCCTTTGCCTGTGTCTTTTTCCTGTGAATGAAAAAAAAAAACGTCCTCACGCTCTCCGTGGACTCGGATGTTTTGTTGGGAACTATCTTGTCTTTTAACTCTCGTCACTTTGATGGCAAAGCGACTTCTGCGTCTGATTGTTCGTTACATAACTCATTAACAGATTTGAAAAAAAAATGAAAGAGGATTCATTTTGGGAAGACGTTGGATTTATCGTGTGAACGTTCCTTTCATTCCCCCGAAGCCAACTTTGTTAACGCTGACGTTTTAACAAACCGTAGTACCCGGAAACCATCTGACATGTTGTGTTTCTTCCCATCCACGCCTGCGACAGAGTTGCCTCCTGATGGTAAGAGAAACGAGCAGGTTAGCTTCTGTGTTCCACACTTGACAAGCAAACCCCCTTTCAGGAGTCACAGCAACCGACAAACTGAAAAGAAGGATTGGGGAATCAGCGGTTGAAGCGGTAGTTCCATGACATACTGGATTGCAGACACTCAGATTTAGGCCAAACACAAACATACAGATATTAATATATAGCTCTGAGTTTAAAAAGTTCTGGATCTTCTTGGCAACTTTGAATTCCTGACCAAGACAGATGTGTTAAAGCTCTGAGCTACTAAGCTGCTATCTTGGACTACAACTGAGGACTTGCAGAAGACGTGACTCAGTAAAACGAATCGATATCTAGCTCCGGTGACTATCGCTAGCATGCGGCTAACAGCACGAAGTGGCCTTTTTATGATTGTTAATTGTCGACTCGTCCACAAATGAAGACGTAGTCGACGTTTCTTAGGGAGAGACAAAATCACGCACTCCTTGAAACCCAAACTCTCAATCACACAGGTTTTTAGAAAATACAAGAGAATACAAAAATAATAAAGGCTACATTTTGTTAAGCAGTTTTAGTCCAAAACTCCAATGCCGAAATTAGCAAAGGAATCTTGGGATTGTGGACCATTTTTAATACTCCTTGTTGCTCGACCAGTTTTATTGATGGCCATATTTTTTAAATACAACTTTACAAATACATTGTTGACAATACAGAGAGAAAAAACAAACAAATAGTTCCTTGAGTGGAATCTCTTCATCAAAAGCATCGACCCAAGAGTGTCGTTGGTGAGATGCCAGCTAGGAAGTCAGACAGTTGTTGTTGGCAGAAGATATATTTTCCAGCACAAAACGCGTCTTCAACAGTTGAGGAAAAAGCTGCCAATCAAATGTCATATAGGTTGAAGAAGCTGATTTGGTGGTTTGCTTGGTCTTTCTGTCCGCGGTTGTTTTCGATCTTGACGTGGATTGTATGACTCGGTAAAGCCGTTGTAAAGTCCAGGCCTTGTGTGGAAGTCCTCCTCTAAGGCACGATGGAGCCGGAGCTGTACAGAAGAATTCCCAACTCATGTTTACGACCTTCCTAATTCTCACATTGTTGTCGGCAGAACACGTCCCGGGAGAAGATCCTCAGCTATCCCAACTGACCGGCCTCTTCCTGCTGAAGCCCGAGAGTGTGACTGCGACAAAAGGTCCCGTCTGCAGATTCATCCAGCGTAAAATTAAAAGCCAAATTAATCCAAGTCTGTCCACAAATTACAGAGCACATTCCGGGATATGAAAAGTCTACAGTTTTTTACTAGAAAAAAGAACATTTTCTGAGGCTAACAAGTCCAGACTCGTACAAAATGGCAGAGATGGAGTCTGGGGTTTTCTCAGGTTAGGGGTTAGAGTCTGGGGTTTTCCCAAGAGACACAGGTCCATTGAAAGTTCTAGGGTTACTGTATGCGGTCCTGCCCCGTGTGACGCTGTCTTGGTTTAGTTTTTAAGTCTACATTACGAAAACTTACAGCCTAAAGTAGGTGCCAATATTATCCTGCTGGTCCTGGATCGGTAAATTAGATTGGACCAACGAGATCCCTACCCATGAGGGGTCCCCATAGGACCTTACCTTCACCGGGGCCCACACAGGTGGTCAGATCAAAAAAAGGCACTAGATCCACCTAGTTTTTTCAGCCAAGTTTAATTTAATTGTGATAATGGGCACAATATCTTGGTTTTCTGAAAAGTCACCTGTGAACCCTTTTCCGTGGGAAACCCCGTAGAGCAGGGCTGTCAAACTGGTCCAGAAAAGGGTCAGGGTGGTGTAGGTTTTTGTTCCAACCAGTCAAGCACACATGAGTTAACCAATCAGACCTGAATGACAATAAATTGATTACTGTCTTCAGACGCCTGCCGGGTTCAACTATATGTGCTTGACTGGTTGGAACAAAAACCTACACCACCCTGGGCCTTTTCTGGACCAGTTTGACTCCCCTGCCGTAGAGCTACAGGGATCATTGGGCGCTCAACTACCCTTTTGGGGATCACAAACTTTGTGCAAGTTCAAGATAATATAAACGTCCCTAGACACCAATAGAAGAGTCATATGTATGTCTCACCTTCATGACCTGCAACAAGTCATAAACATCTCATCAAACTAGTCTTGACGGTTCAGCCTCGTCCGAACCCTGAAGGCAAACATTGCTCGAACAGGTTATACGTGAGGTCTTCACGTCACGCTGTGTTGGTCTCCACAGGGCAGGACGTCAAGTTTGTGGCTAAAGTAGACTCTTCCACTCTGACGCGCAAGCCCGGCTTGAAATGGTTGAAGGGGAAGTGGCTGGACCTGGGAAGCAAAGCCGGGAAACACCTGCAGTTCAAAGAGACCTACGACAGGAACACGAAGGTGCGAAAGTCCCTCACGTTGTCGTTTATCTGACGGTAAAGTCTCATCTCGTCCCCCAGATCTACACGTACGAGATGAGCATCGTGAAGGTGGTGGACGGAGATGCAGGCGGCTACCGCTGCGAGGTCACCTCCAAGGACAAGTGCGACAGCTGCACGTTCGAGGTGTCGGTGCAGGGTGAGTCTCCTGCTTCATCGGCGCGTTGTCATCTTCCATTCGTAGGACGCCACATTAGCATGTAACCAGCTCTGTCAGCCAATAAGTCGGCCGGTGCGACGCGCATTAGCATCACGCGGCGGCCGCCGAGGTCACCTGTGATCGGAACCAACTAACCGCCGTCACTTGTGTGTGTTGCAGCCGTGGAGGAGGAGCAGCAGGACAACATCTTGGAGGCGTTTAAGCGCTCGTGAGTGATTCCGCCCGAGGGCTTGTTTTGGGTCTCGACCAGACTTTGGTCCGAGGGTCTTTCTGCTGCTCAGGTCCAGTCTCCATCAGGTGGTCTCTGGATCTTGCTTCACATTCATTGAATTTTGTTATCCAACAAGTTCTATCGAAGGACGAACTCACAATAACGTCCGTCCACTGGAGCCGCACCAGCATGAGGAGCCACAACCCTGAACATGTTCCACCAAAAAGGAAACTAAAAACCAACATACGGTTAAACACTAGAGAAAAAAACTAAAACAGAAAGAAAACACAAACCCTCAAGAAAACACAAGCTCAGAGAAGAGAATATTACACTCAGAAATAGAAAACATAAACCTTAGAGAATAAAAATTCAAACCTTCGAGAAGAAAACAAAAACCCTAAAGAAAAAACACTTTCCCCAAAGACAAAAACACAAACCCTGAAGACCAAAAGACAAAGCCTAAAGAGGAAAACACAAAGCCCTAAAGAATAGAAAACCCCTCAAACATTTAAGAAAACAAAAACCCCAAAGAACTAAAATCTTTACGAAGAAAACAAATCTGAAAGAGAAAATACACACACACACAAAAAGAAAACACAAGAAGAAACCTAGAGAAGAAAACACAAACCCATAAAGAACAGAAAACACAAACCTTAAAGAAGAAAACAAAAAATCCTTAAGACGCATCTCAAACCGTTAAGAATAAAAACACAAATCTTGATGAAGAAAACATAAACTCTGAAGAAAAAAATAAATCCCAGTAAAGAAAATAACATAAACCTTAAAAAGGAAAACACAAACCTTTAAGAAGAAAATTAAAAACCATATTGAAGAAAACACAAAACCCTGGGAAGAAAACACAAATTGAAGAAGAAAACACAAACAATAGAATTAAACATAAAAGCTGAAAGAAAAAACACAAACCCAAAAGAGAAACACAAACCCTATAAAAGAAAAACACAAACCCTAAAGGAAAACCACAAACCCAAAATAAAACACAAGCCCAAAAGGAAAAACACAAACCCTAAAGAAGAAAACACAAATCCTAAAGAAAAAACACAAACCCAAAATAAAAATACAAACGCTATAGAAGAAAAACACAACCCCAAAAGGAAAAAATACAAACTCAATAGGAGAAAAACACAAACCCTAAAGGAAAACACAAACCCTAAAGAAGAAAACACAAACCCTACAGAAAAGATGAAACCATAAGAATAAAAACACAAGCCCTAAAGAAGAAAACACAAATCCTAAAGAAAAACCACAAACCCAAAATAAAAATACAAACTCTATAGAAGAAAAACACAAACCCAAAAGAAAAAAATACAAACTTAATAGAAGAAAAACACAAACCCTAAAGGAAAACACAAACCCTAAAGAAGAAAACACAAACCCTTAAGAAAAACCACAAACCCAAAATAAAAATACAAACGCTATAGAAGAAAAACACAAACCCAAAAGAAAAAAATACAAACTTAATATAAGAAAAACACAAACCCTAAAGGAAAACACAAACCCTAAAGAAGAAAACACAAACCCTAAAGAAAAACCACAAACCCAAAATAAAAATACAAACGCTATAGAAGAAAAACACAAACCCAAAAGGAAAAAATACAAACTCAATAGAAGAAAAACACAAACCCTGAAGAAGAAAACACAAACCCTACAGAAAAGATGAAACCTTAAAGAATAAAAACACAAACCCTAAAGAAGAAAACACAAACCCTACAGAACAGATGAAACCATAAAGAATAAAAACACAAGCCCTGAAGAAGAAAACACAAACCCTACAGAAAAGATAAAACCATAAAGAATAAAAACACAAGCCCTGAAGAAGAAAACACAAACCCTACAGAAAAGATGAAACCATAAAGAATAAAAACACAAGCCCTGAAGAAGAAAACACAAACCCTACAGAAAAGATAAAACCATAAAGAATAAAAACACAAGCCCTGAAGAAGAAAACACAAACCCTACAGAAAAGATGAAACCTTAAAGAATAAAAACACAAGCCCTGAAGAAGAAAACACAAACCCTACAGAACAGATGAAACCATAAAGAATAAAAACACAAACCCTAAAGAAGAAAACACAAACCCTACAGAAAAGATGAAACCATAAAGAATAAAAACACAAGCCCTGAAGAAGGAAACAAAAACCCTACAGAAAAGATAAAACCATAAAGAATAAAAACACAAGCCCTGAAGAAGAAAACACAAACCCTACAGAAAAGATAAAACCATAAAGAATAAAAACACAAGCCCTGAAGAAGAAAACACAAACCCTACAGAAAAGATGAAACCATAAAGAATAAAAACACAAGCCCTGAAGAAGGAAACAAAAACCCTACAGAAAAGATAAAACCATAAAGAATAAAAACACAAGCCCTGAAGAAGAAAACACAAACCCTACAGAACAGATGAAACCATAAAGAATAACAACACAAGCCCTGAAGAAGAAAACACAAACCCTACAGAACAGATGAAACCATAAAGAATAACAACACAAGCCCTGAAGAAGAAAACACAAACCCTACAGAACAGATGAAACCATAAAGAATAAAAACACAAACCCTAAAGAAGAAAACACAAACCCTACAGAAAAGATGAAACCATAAAGAATAAAAACACAAGCCCTGAAGAAGGAAACAAAAACCCTACAGAAAAGATAAAACCATAAAGAATAAAAACACAAGCCCTGAAGAAGAAAACACAAACCCTACAGAAAAGATAAAACCATAAAGAATAAAAACACAAGCCCTGAAGAAGAAAACACAAACCCTACAGAAAAGATAAAACCATAAAGAATAAAAACACAAGCCCTGAAGAAGAAAACACAAAACCTACAGAAAAGATAAAACCATAAAGAATAAAAACACAAGCCCTGAAGAAGAAAACAAAAACCCTACAGAAAAGATAAAACCATAAAGAATAAAAACACAAGTCCTAAAGAAGAAAACACAAACCCTACAGAAAAGATGAAACCTTAAAGAATAAAAACACAAACCCTGAAGAAGAAAACACAAACCCTAAAGGAAAACAACCTTAAGAAGTTCAAGAAACATAAACTCACTGGAGTCACGAAGACACGACTTCCCTGAGTTTCCATTAGATATCCTTCATAATCCTCTTCGTCACAGACTCCAGTCCAACTCCTGACTTACGCCCACTTCCTGTTCCTGCGGCTGCTGTCGTCGTCGACACCGTCAGTAGAAAGTTCTGCACTGACTGCGATGACATCATAGTCGTGTGTGATGATGTCATCGCAGTCGGTCACGGCCGAGCGGTAGCTGTCAATCATCGACTGGTGTTTCTCTGATGTTTGGACGGAACTGAGGTCCGACCCTCGGGCTCCACATGGCTGTGCTGCTCACTCATCCATTCTTTGACGCCGTGTGTCGTGTAAATGAGAATATTATCACCGCGGGAGAGCTCGCTGTCATCGTCACGGTAACAGGGATGGATGGAATCCCCGGACGAACCCGCCGGACGAATTGTCTGGTGTTCGCTCTTCGCTCCGGACCGTCAGTCAAACACACACGGGAGCCAAGTTTCAGTCGGAAAAATATAGTTGAGGGTTCGTGACGACTTCCTGTCGACTCTCATGTTGCCGGTCTAAAGTCGTCGGAGAGTCAAAATGGCGGATCGATCTTTATCTAATGGGGAAGTATCGCAAAAAGTCACAACATGTTTCCTAAAATCGACAGCAATAATAAAACTAATACAAAAAAGAACTAAATTGACATTAAAAATAATAAATAAATCCAAAAATGAACTAAATTGACAACGAAAATAATACATTTAGTGAGAAAATTTACTAAATTGACGAAAAGGAAATAATAAATTAAATACAAAATTGAACTGAATTGTCAACAAAAACCATATGTTTAGTATAAATATCAAGTAAGTTGACAACAATAATGAAATAAATGCAAAATAAACTAAAATGACAACAAAAATAACACATTTAGTACAAAATTTACAACAAAAAGAATATATTTAGTACAAAAAGAAAATTAATTGAAAATAAAAATAATAATCTAAATACAAAAACGAACCAAATTAAGAACCAAAGTAATACATCTAGTACAAAAAACGCAGTAAATCGACAATTTTTTTAAAAATGAATTCAGTAAAAAAAAAAATGAACTTAATTGAGAACAAAAATAATAAATTTAGTACAAAAACTAACTAAATTGACAAGAAAAAAAAAACATTTTGTAAAAAAAAAAAAATTAAGAACCAAAATAATTAATTTAGTACACGAACGAACTAAATTGAAAAAAAAAAACAATAGTAAAAAAAATGAACTGAATTGAGAACAAAAATAATAAATTAAGTACAAAAACGAACTAAAATGACCACAAAAAAAAGGAACTGAATTGACTGAAATTAATTGAAATGAAGCAAAACAATATAAGTATTGAATTGCAGAAATAAAAGCAAAAATAGTTTAGTTTTAACTAGAAACTTGAATAATTAATAGATAAATAAATGAACAGAAACAGTAATTATTTGGACTAAAGTGAATCCTTCACGACAATAAATGAAAGAAAAGATGTTTATTTGAATATAGAACTAAAAGCGACAACATTAGCGCTGAGACGATCAAATCTGCTTCTCTGTGCTCGACTGCTTCTATTTTTACTAACGACTGTAATTCTTCCGCCGTGGGTTTGACGTGTTTGCTGTTGTTTCGCTGGATCACAGAGAAGACTTTGATTTTCTTATCTGCTATTTTTACGCCGCCCCCTCGCCGCGATTACATGTTCCTAATGCCGCGTCCAAGTGGTTAGCGCCGCGAGGATGTGACGCTTCTAATTGTCCTGATTTAACGTCGCAGCGGAGACGCCGGAGAGGACGCCGGGGATCTGGACTTCAGCGCTCTGCTCAAGAAGAGGTACGAGTTGGACTTCCACGTGGACCGGTTCAGAGACCTCTGTGTTGTGTGTTTGTTGTGTGTGTTTGTTGTGCGTGTGCGGCTCTAATGAGTCGTGAGTTACACAATCAGTCACGACGACACAGGCGTCCAGATTCCAGAGATTGGTTTCTGACGAGTTCCTGTCGTCGCTCGGCTCAACAAGCAGGGTCTAATGTCGGTGGAGAGTCAAAATGGCCAAAATGTTTTCATCTAATTTGGAGTTATCACAAAAAGTCACGACTACTAGTTAAAGAAAAAGTGAAAGAAGATTGAGTAAAAGAAATATTAAAATAAATTAAATTTACTAAAAATATATATATATATATATATATATATATATATATATATATATATATATATATATATATATATATATTATTTTTTTTCCTGCTAAAAAAATAGAATAAATTCAACCTGGTTATAATTCAAAAATGAACTAAATTGACAACAAAAATAAAACATTTTGTACAAAAATTGACTAAAATGTGAACCGAAATGATACATTTAGTACAAAAATTGACTAAATTGTGAACAGAAATAATAAATTTAGTACGAAAATGAATTAAATTGACAACAAAATTAATAAACTCAATCTACAACAACAAAAACAAGTAAATAATAAATACAAAAAAAAACTATATTGACAAAGAAAATAAGAAAATAAATACAAAAAATGAACTTTTTTATTTTTGTAAAATAGAAAACAGTCCAAAATTACGAAAATAAACTCAATTGAAAACAAAAATAATAATCTAAATACAGAAACGAACCAAATTAAGAACCATTTAGTACAAAAAACGCAGTAAATCGACCAAAAAAAAAAAATTAAATTCAGTAAAAAATATGAACTGAATTGAGAACAAAAATAATAAATTTAGTACAAAAATTAACTAAAACAACAAAAAAATAAACTTATTTTACAACAACAAAAAACAGTAAATTAAAAAAATATATATTGACAAAGAAAATTAACTCTTTTATTTTTGCAAAATAGAAAAAAGAAACAACAAATTCAACCTCGGTTTAATTGAACAAAATTTGGTAAAAAAAAAAATAAGTAAAATGATTAATTTAGTTTTAAAGTAGAAGAAAATAAGAAAAAGATGGTAAAATGAAAAACAAAATCCTTAATTTTTTAATAAATAGAAAAAAAATATAATAATAATTATACTTGTTTAAAATAATGTTTTCTAAACAGTAAATGATGAACAAAAAGGATGATGAAATATAATATAAAAACAATGTTGGGTTAATAAATAAAAAAAACATTTTAAAAACCCTGATAAATTAGAAACTAAATCCATTTGTGAAACTAGAAAACAACAGAAGCTGCTGCGATGACGACTCCAGGACTCTCCGTCTCTCCTCGTGAGCCTCTTGATCAGGGTCAAGAAGTCCATGTCCCGGAATAATTGAAGCTCCTGCTGCAGATTCCAGGAGGTGAACCCGTGTTTGTTCTCAGGCAGAAGAAGCACGAGGGCCCGAGGGAGGAAGTGGACGTGTGGGAGATCCTGAAGGCGGCCAAGCCGTGCGACTACGAGAAGATCGCCTTCCAGTACGGCATCACGGACCTGAGGGGCCTGTTGAAGAGGCTGAAGAAGATGAAGATGGAGACGACCAAGAGCGACGGTAGGGGGCGCCGGTGTCTCTCGGGGAGGGTCGGTCGCAGTCACAGGCTCTGAAGTAGACGCGACTAGAAGAGACTCGTGTGTGCGTTTCCGTTTGGGTGTTGTGTCTCTTTTTCTAAATCCATGTTGGGGTTGCTAGTTTATGTTTGTGTACTGGGGTGGTTTGTGTATGTTTCTGTCTGATTGTGTTTCTGTGTGTCTCTGTGTTGTGGTGGCTTGTTGGTCTTTCTGGTTCTGTGTTGGGGTGGTGTGTGTTTTTTTTGTTGGGGTGGTTAGTGAGTGTTTCTATTTCTTTGTTGGGTTGGTTTGTGTTTGTCGCTGGGTTGGGGTAGTGTTTGTGTGTTTCTGGTTCTGTGTTGGGGTGGTGTGTGTGCTACTGTGTCAAGGTGGTTTGTGAAATGATATTTCTGTGTTGGCAGAATGGTTTGGTTGTGTATATGATTTTTGTGTTGAGTTGGTTTGTGTGTATGTGTGTCTATTTCTGTGTTGGGTTCAGTTTGTGTCTATATTTCTGTGTTGGGTTGGTTTGTGTGTGTGTGTCTATTTCTGTGTTGGGTTGGTTTGTGTCTATATTTCTGTGTTGGGTTGGTTTGTGTGTGTGTGTGTCTATTTCTGTGTTGGGTTCGGTTTGTGTCTATATTTCTGTGTTGAGTTGGTTTGTGTGTGTGTGTGTCTATTTCTGTGTTGGGTTGGTTTGTGTCTATATTTCTGTGTTGGGTTGGTTTGTGTGTGTGTGTGTCTATTTCTGTGTTGGGTTCGGTTTGTGTCTATATTTCTGTGTTGAGTTGGTTTGTGTGTGTGTGTGTCTATTTCTGTGTTGGGTTGGTTTGTGTCTATATTTAAAAAAAAAAAAAAAAAAAAAAATTCTGTGTTGAGTTGGTTTGTGTGTGTGTGTGTCTATTTCTGTGTTGAGTTCGGTTTGTGTCTATATTTCTGTGTTGGGTTGGTTTGTGTGTGTGTGTGTCTATTTCTGTGTTGAGTTCGGTTTGTGTGTCTATTTCTGTGTTGGGTTGGTTTGTGTGTGTGTGTGTCTATTTCTGTGTTGAGTTCGGTTTGTGTCTATATTTCTGTGTTGGGTTGGTTTGTGTGTGTGTGTGTCTATTTCTGTGTTGGGTTGGTTTGTGTCTATATTTCTGTGTTGGGTTGGTTTGTGTGTGTGTTTATTTCTGTGTCGGGTTGGTTTGTGTGTCTAATTCTGTGTTTGGTTGGTGTATATGTGGGTTTCTGTTTTTGTGATGGGGTGGTTCATGACTATACAGGTTTCTATGTTGTGGTGGTTTGTGTGAGTTTCGAACTTAGGTTGGTTTGTGTTTATCTTTTTCTGTGTTGGGTTGATGTATGTGTTTGCAGGTTTTTATATTGGAGGGGTTTGTGTCTTTGTTTCTGTTTTGATGTTGGGGTGGTTTTTGTTTTTATTTTACGGTGGTTTGTGTGTATCTTTTTATGCGTTGGGGTATTGTGTGTGGGTTTTTTATTTTATTTTATTGGAGTGGTTTTTGTGTGTTTCTGTTTTTCTATTGGGGTTATTTGTGTGTATCTTTTTCTGTGTTGGGTTGATGTATGTGTTTGTGTGTTTATATTTTTTGTGTTGTGGTGGTTTGCCTGTGTGTTTACTAAAGTGTCTCTCGGTGACACAGACGCACACATCGAGCCTCGACAGGTCAGAGATTCACTCGCGTCACTAGAGTCTCTGTCGGGTTGCACCGGGCCAGGGTTGAGGACCAGCTACAGGTGACCTTGAGAGTTCCTACTCTGGCTGGAGAACTTCACTGACACCTCCTGTAGCTTCTCAGAAGCTTCATCGTGTCACGATTCAGGTGTAAAGCTACGAAACTAGAACCACCGGAGCAGCAGTCCAGTCTCAGCACCTCGTCCCCTGAGAACCACTAATCCAGGAACCGTGGCTGTAAATCCCGGCCTTGGTTCTCCGGGGACGCCGGAGGTGGATCCTGCTCTGAACTGTTGATCTGATGGAAGCATCTCCTCCGCAGCGTTCCTGACCAAGCTGGAGTCGGCGTACTCCGTGGACAAGGGCAAGAAGATCGTGCTGTCGGTGGAGGTGGCCGACCCGGACGTGCCGGTCAAGTGGCTGAAGAACGGGCAGGAGATCAAACCGTCGGCCAAGTGAGTCACAGAAGTGGGAGGAGCTTATGTTGACCTGCTCCGGTGTTTGGAGTCTAGATATGTTCCCTGGCTGGAGTGCAGTTGTCTCGTCTCCGAACACAAATACACAACATTTCACAGAGAAATGTATCACATGATGATGAGATGAACACGTTTGTGACGTTCTGTGTCAGGTTGTGTAACCAAATCAATTACCGTATTGATCGGACTATAAGGTGCACCAGATTGTGTATTTAACTTGGTGTGGCTTTGTTGTTTTAATAGTAAAACTACGGCACCTATCGAAGTAAAACGACAGAGCCTAGCGAAGTAAAACAATAGAGACTTTCAGAGTAAAAATACGGAGCATCGCAAAGTAAAACTACAGAGCCTCGCAGAGTAATAACAGAGACCGTAGTGGAGTAAAAACTATAGAGTCTTGTAGAGTAATAGTACTGAGCCTAGTGGAGTAATACTACGGAATCTAGTGGAGTAAAACTATGGAGTCTTGCAGAGTAATAACACAGAGCGTAGTGGAGTAAAACTATGGAGTCTTGCAGAGTAATAACACAGAGCGTAGTGGAGTAAAACTAAAGAGTCTCGTAGAGTAATAGTACTGAGCCTAGTGGAGTAATACTACGGAATCTAGTGGAGTAAAACTATGGAGTCTTGCAGAGTAATAACACAGAGCGTAGTGGAGTTAAACTAAAGAGTCTCGTAGAGTAATAGTACTGAGCCTAGTGGAGTAATACTACGGAGTCTTGTGGAGTAAAAATATGGAGTCTGGCAGAGTAATACTACAGAGCCTAACAAAGTAAAACTACGGAGCCTAGCGAAGTAAAACTACAGAGCATCGCAGAGTAATAACACAGAGTTTAGTGGAGTAAAACTATAGAGTCTCGTAGAGTAATAGTACTGAGCCTAGTGGAGTAATACTACGGAGTCTTGTGGAGTAAAAAATATGGAGTCTGGCAGAGTAATACTACGGAGCCTAACAAAGTAAAACTACGGAGCCTAGCGAAGTAAAACTACAGAGCATCACAGAGTAATAACACAGAGTTTAGTGGAGTAAAACTATAGAGTCTCGTAGAGTAATAGTACTGAGCCTAGGGGAGTAAAACTACGGATTCTCGCAGTGTAATACTACGGAGCCTCACTGAATAATACTAAAGAGCCTTGAGGAGTAATACCACGAGCTTCACAGCGCCGTGTACCACGTAAAACCGGTTCAACGTCGAAGTACAATCTGAATCAAAGGCGTACTGACTAAAGTCTTTTCACCAGAAATCTTTGAAATCTAGTCTTGTGCGAGACTTTGTTCTAAACCAGGAAGTCCAAACACCGAAAGTCGACGTTTTCATGCTACTGCCCAGATTTTTTAAAACATGTTTTACAAAATGTTGGGACCACGAAAGTATCGTCCTGCGGACCACAAGCTCGACCGAACCAAATCGTCCTCGCACGCCCTCGCAGACAAGAAACATCTTTCGTCGCCATCTTGTCTTCAACGTCCTTGTTTTAATCGCAGCGAGGTGAAGACCTGGTTTCCATGGAGATGATTCTCATGTTGCCGCTCTGTCACAGTGTGTGTGTGTGTGTGTGTGTGTGTGTGTGTGTTATTATGTGTGCGCCAGGTGACGGTAACTCTGGGTGACTCACTCCGGCCTTCAGGTTGGTGAACATCTCTGTCGTCCTCCAGGTACGTGATCGAGAGCGTGGGCAACAGGCGGACGCTCACCATCAACAAGTGCAACCTGTCGGATGACGCGGCGTACGAGTGCGTGGTCGGCGACGAGAAGTGCTTCACCGAGGTTTTTGTCAAAGGTAAATGAGTCAGAGTCGTCGGAGGAACCCTTTTTTTTTTTCTTTTTTCCTTCCCCGACGTCTCCGTTTTTTTTTGACGGCTCGCTTCCCTCCTCGTCTGTCGCCCTCGCCGCTTTGATGCCTGGCGGTGTCACGCTGCGCTCTGTTGTCGTCTCGCTCATTTTTAATGGCCGCCGCTCACATGTTTATGTTCTGTTTATTGTCTTGCTGTTGTGTTTGCTTTACTTCTGAGGAAGCGATTTGAGCGCGATGAAGTATTAATAACGGGGATGTCGGGGGGGAGCGAGGGCTGGCGGAGATTGTTGAAAAAAAGATGAGATCTTCACTCGTAACCTCGCGGGGAAACAAAGACGGCGTCGAGTTGTTTGAACGCAGAAGCTGCGGCGCTCGCGTACGTCGAGGTGTACTGGTGACAGTTGCTCACTACTAGAACTATTAAAAAATCATGTTTCCCTTCATCTTTAATAGAGAGTCTAAGAAACCTTCTGAAACTAGAGTCATCTTTAAGAACATTCACTCGGTTTTAAATTGTATGCTATACTTGCTAACTTAGCTAGTGGCTAGCAGTGCTAGCTGCAGTGGGGTGGAATTTACCACCCTGTAACACACGATAGAAAGAAAGCGATACAATGAACATTTAGAACATTCACTCTTTTATCAATTTATCTCACAACATTCAATGTTAAAAGTGTCACCGGGTCGTAAACGTCACCTGAGGCTAGCAATGTTAGCCTCTTTAGCATTCAGTGTAAAATTCTCTTCACTTTATTACATTTCAAAACAAACTTTGTTGCGACATTTTCCATCTGTCATGTGTTACGGGGTGGTAAGTTCCACCTCGCTAAAGCTGGCACTGTTAGCCACTAGCTGAGATGAAGTTCAGCTAGCAATACAGTTTTCAATGTATTGTAAGGTACATTTCGCACTTAGCTAAGTTAGCAAGTTTAGCATTCAGTTTAAAATGTCTTACACTTTCTATTGAAAAATGAACTTCATCGTAACACTTATATCTATTATTTGTTACGGGGTGGTAAATTACTGCCTACTGTAACTAGCATGGTTAGCCTCAAGCTAAGCTATAATTCGGTCTAAGATGTCCTACCCTCTACATAACATTTGAAAACAAACATCATTGTAGAACTTATTTCCATCTCTTATTACAAAGTGGTTCTTTCCACCTCACAACAGCTAGCACTGTTAGCCACGAGCTAAGTTAGCAAGTATAGCATACAGTTTAAAGTATCCTTCACTTTATTAAAGTTGAAAACAAACCTAAGCGTAACATTTCTTTATACTGTGTCTTACGAGGTGGTAAATTATACTTGACTGAAGCTAGCACTGTTAGCCTCTAGCTAGAATAAGTTTAGCAAGTAATCAAGTTTGTTTACAATGTAATGTTAATTACATTTCGCACTTATACTTCTACTTTTTTTTTAACTTCATTGTAGCACTTTCTTTCCATCGTGTTTTACGGGGCGGTAAATTCCACCACACTGCAGCTAGTACTTATAGCCATTAGCTAAGTTCACAAGTATAGCATACACTTTTAAATATCCTCCACTTTATTAAAGTTGAAAAAAATCCTAAGCGTAAAATCTTTTTTTACTGTGTGTTGCGGGGTTGTAAATTCCACTTGACTGAAGATAGCACTGTTAGCCACTAGCTAGAATAAGTTGAGCTAGGAAACAAGTTTGTTTTCAATGTAATGCAAAGTACACTTCGCACTTATAGTCACTAGCTAGGTTAGCAAGTATAGCATACATCTCAAAATATCCTACAATCAAAAATTCATTATGACACTTATATCTTTCTATCTTGTGTTACGCGGTGGTAAATTCCACCCCACTGCAGCTAGCACTGCTAGCCACTAGCTAAGTTAGCAAGTATATTATACAGTTTAAAACATCCTTCACTTTATTAAAGTTGAAAACAAAGATAGATGTAACATTATTATCTGTCTTGCGTTACGGGGTGCTAAGTTAACCATTATGGCGAGGTGAGTTAAAACAAGATGGCGGATGTACTGAGCGACGTCTCCCGCCCTCAGAGCCGCCGGTCACCATCACCAAGCTGCTGGACGACGTCCACACGGTGGTCGGGGAGAAGGTGGAATTCGAGGTGGAGGTCTCAGAGGAAGGAGCTCACGTCAAGTGGTGAGGAAACATCTTCTCTTCTCTCGTTTTCTATTTCTTTCAGTGTCTTTCCTGGCTTCTCTGCAAGACTTTTAGGATTTCTTCTCCTTTCTTGGACCGGTCTTATGTAACTGACCCAGACTTCCTGTTTAATAAATCATCGGCGTCTGAAAAAAAAACGTCTGGATGTCAATTAAGTCAAAAAAAGCTTTATTTCATCTCTGGTTGATGGAATCCATGTTTGGTTGTGAACGATCTTGTCTCCAGGATGAAGGACGGTGAGGAGCTGAGCAAGGAAAATGCAGGATCCAAGTACAGGTTCAAGAAAGACGGGAAGAGACACATCCTCATCATCAACGAAGCCACCAAGGAAGACATCGGGACGTACTTCGCGTTCACCAACGGCGGCCAATCCAAGGCCGAGCTGGAAGTGGAAGGTTCGTTCCCGGGAGTCGAAAAACGTTCCAAAGTTCACTGGAAGTTCTTTCGCTGGTGTTGGCGAGAAGACGCCGTGACGTTCCTCGATCTGACAGGCGTGTCCAGCGACAGATCGCTGGAGTCATAATCAAACCGGTTTCCGCTCGTCTCAGAGTCGCTCGTTATTTGTCACGGGAATCTGCGCTGACATGGAAATTATCGACGGATCAGATCGTGCCGGAGACGCAGACGAGGCTCCGGCACGATCTTTTTTACACCCGTCGTCTTCCTCGCTGGGTTTTATGGAAGTTTATCAGCGGCACCAGGATATTGAAAGGTTCAATTAAAGTTTCAAACTTTTATCTTAATTGAAATTGAATATATCCAATTACTGGATACCATATTTTTATATTTAAAGGATATTATACAACATGAAAATTTGTCTTTTTACACATAATGTTTTCTATTCTATTCTACCATCTGGATCCAAAAATATTTAGGAAGGATTTGTCTCTGGCCTCGTACCATTGAGCTCATGGCTATCAATAATTCCAAAATACATTTTCTTAATTCAATATTCTTTAATTGGTTGACTTTTAAATTAAATATAAAATTGCTGGTATAATTGTGCCATTATTTGTATTTACAACCTTTTATTCAGAAGTACTTAGAATAAGAATGTCAAACTCTATGTAAAATAAACAACAACAGTCATTTGGAAAATGTTGTAATTGTTGAATAAAAGAAAACAATTTAACTATTTTAGTATTGATGATTACAATTTTCAACAAAAGTTTTTAAAATTGAGTCACTGTGATTCAAAATATTTATTAGCTGTTAGCATTAGCTGCAGCAATAACTAGCATAAGGTTAAGCTTGAACAATTAGTATTTGCAGCTATTTAATAAAATATATATATTATATATATAAATAAACCTTTCTAGTGTACAAATTAAAACATATTCAATTTAGAAAATGTATTTTTCATTTATCAAAATAAAGAAATTTGGCGCTGTTATCATCTCAATATAGTATCTGAATGTAACATTTGAAATGTTAAATGGAACCGTTTGAAAATTCTGATCTCAGTGATTTACTTCCATAGTTTTACCACATTTTTAATGTAAGCAAAATAAAGTCATATTACAAACAAATTTCCAGGAAACGTTGATAATAAAACAAGTAAGAACATTATTACAGTTAGGTTCTGAATTACCATCTGGATCCAAAAATATTGATGAAGGATTTGTCACTTGCTGCTGAACCATTGAGCTCATGGCTATCAATAATTTCTACAAAAGTATCATATTGTATTGATAAAATAAATGATAATATGTGTTTTAAATGAGCTGCTTGGCTGAGGTCTGCGCCCCCCTGAGTACGTTTCTAATTCAAGTTAACAAAGTAACAAAGAAAGTGCAGGCAGGGTGGAGATGACGTTCCACAGAACTGACAGATGTAAATGAGAAGGAGATGAATGATGGAGATGAAGATCGTAGTGATCTCAGTCGAGCGGCTTCTTCACCCTGAGTTTCCTCCCACGTCCAGATAAGGAGCTGCAGGTGCTGCAGAGCATCGCCGACCTGACCGTGAAAGCGGCCGAGCAGGCGGTCTTCAAGTGCGAGGTGTCCGACGAGACGGTGACGGGGTCGTGGTTCAAGGACGGCATGGAGGTCCAGGCCAGCGAGCGGATCAAGATGACGCACATAGGAAGGTCTGTAGTTCTCGACTCCCCTCACTTTGTGTGTTGCTCCGCTGACTAATTTCGGCGACGGAAAAAGTGGAAACTATTAACTCGCCCGCCGTTGCCAACGGCGACCGGCCCCTTTTCGCATGACAACAATCGCAGGGGTCCCCATGGTAACGCTAACACCTCCTCAGGATGCACAAGCTGACGATCAACGACGTGAAGCCGTCGGACGCCGGCGACTACACCTTCGTGCCCAACGGCTACGCTCTCTCTCTCTCCGCCAAACTCAACTTCCTGGGTGAGACTCGCGACCCTTGACCCAGGATATGTTTATTCATGTCCTTCTGTCTCCCCGCAGAGATCAAGATCGATTATGTTCCCCGCCAAGGTGAGTCAGCCACAAGTTTTTTCTGGAAATAATAAAGCTTTCTAGATGTTCAAAGCAACCTAAAGATAACGTCAGGTCTGGCTCTCCGCGTCCTTCCGGTACAAACCCCTCACAGAATGAAAAAAGAGCTGAGCCAGAAGTTCAAGATTCTCTCCGATAGAGACTTGAGAAACTTTTAAAAAGCGGGGGATGAATAATAAATGGGAGAAGGTTTCGCTGAAGGAGCACCGACGGGGCAGTTCTCACCTGCCGAGATGTGGACCCACATAGCTGACGGTTGCCCCTTCTTGTGCCCCGGAAGATCCTCCTAAGATCCACCTGGACACCAGCGGCACCGGCAGCAAGAACACCATCACCGTCGTGGCGGGGAACAAGTTGCGTCTGGATGTGGAAGTGAGCGGAGAACCGGCGCCCGTCGTCTGCTGGATGAAAGGCGACAATGTGAGAGTTCCCGTTCGTAACCCTGGTGAGAAGTCGGAGTCGGGAACTGTGCGTGTCTGCGTCAGGTGGTGCAGGAGGACGAGGGCCGGGTCCGCGTGGAGACCAGGAAGACGCTGAGCAGCTTCGTGATCGAGGGCGCCGAGAAGGACGACGAGGGTCACTACTCCATCACGGTGACCAACCCGGCCGGCGAGGACAAGGCGGAGCTGTTTGTGAAGATTGTGGGTCAGTGGGCGTTCTGGAGTCAACTCACTCAGGAGTCCCGGCGGGAACCTCACAAACCTTCTTGGATTTCTGTCGCTCCACAGATGTCCCTAATCCACCCGAGAACGTCAGGTGCATATCGGTCGGCGAGGACTGCGCCAACGTCACGTGGGAACCTCCATCGTTCGACGGTGGCGTCCCCGTCAAAGGTACCGACAACCGTGTTCGGATGTGACTTGAGTTTGATACAAGAACACTTCCAGGGTACCTGATGGAGAGGAAGAAGATCGGCTCGTCCCGCTGGACGAAGCTCAACTTCGACGTGTACGAGTCCACCACCTACGAGGCCAAGAAGATGATCGAGGGCGTTCTCTACGAGATGAGGGTGTTCGCCGTCAACGGCATCGGCATCTCGCTGCCCAGCGCCAGCTCCAAACCCTTCATGCCCATTGGTTCGACCCACTGAGTCCCCACCCTTGATGGACGAGGTGTTGACCAAACTGCCGTCTTTTCCCAGCTCCCACTAGTGAACCCATCCGTCTCACCGTGGACGACTTGACCAACACGACATGTGAACTGAAGTGGCGTCCGCCGGAGAAGATCGGTGCCGGTGGTATCGATGGCTACATAATCGAGTACTGCAAGGAAGGAAGTGAGTCGGACTATTTCACTTGGTTGTCTTTTTTGTGAGACTCATTCATGTCGACGTCAGGTGACCAGTGGGTTCAAGCCAACGAGGGCCTGGTGGAGAAAAACCAGTACAAGGTGAGGGACCTTCCGACGGGAGAGAAGCTGCTCTTCAGGTTGATGGCGGTGAACATGGCGGGACGCAGTCACCCGGCCACGCTTTCTCAGGCCGTCACCATCCGGGAGATCATGGGTGAGTAAGATTACTACCCCCTAACTCGACTTAACCAGGACAAAACATTTTGTTTTTCGCAGAAAATCCAAAGATCAGACTTCCCCGTCAGCTGAGGACCAAACTGATCAGAGAAGTCGGAGAGAAGATCAACCTGGTGATCCCTTTCCAGGTCAATTTGAGTCCTTCAGTTTCAATGAAGTCCAGTACCTGAACAACCCTCGTGTCCTCCTGCAGGGGAAGCCGCGCCCGGTCGTCACCTGGCTCAAAGACGACGTCCCGCTGGAGGACAAGTCAGTCGGGACTCGCACCAGCGACCTCGACACCATCCTCTTCATCCGCTCGTCGGAGAGAGCCCACTCCGGGAAGTACACGCTGACGGTCCAGATCGAGAACATGTCGGACAGCGCCGACATCCACATCCAGATCGTGGGTGAGTCTGCGGAGCCGGTTAGCATTAGCGCTCGCTAATCACCTGTTGGACGAGGACCTGTCAGGGGGTCTCCGTTGTGCGCCCGTCACGATAATTCCTAATGTCGTACACGAAAGGGGATCAAAAGTGGCATCAAAGCGCTGACTCGTCGCTTCTTGCCGGGGTTTTAATCCCGACCTGCCGCCGGCCCCCGCGACCAGCCCGACTCACTCCTCATCCTGCCGGGGTCGGATTATTTCCGCCGCGCGTGGATAATTCGCATCTAGAAACCGGGATTAGGTTTTGATTTTGACGGCTACTCTGTCACTTCCTCGGCTGGTGATGTGGAGCTAATGAGCCGGTGCGTGGCTCTGATCTCCGCCGCCCCCCTCCTGTCCTGTCGCTGCACTTTCCCGACTCGGGGGGGAAATACAAGCGAGACTCCTGTGAGACCATTTTAACAAACAATCGTAGATCCAGGATTATGTTTACCTCACTTTGACTGAAGCCTTCGCTACTACATACAGTGGTGTTGAGACGTGGACCACGTTTTATTTTCACCTTCCGATGGTTTGCTCAGAAAAGCCGGGCCCTCCTATCGCGATCCGGGTCGCAGAAGTCTGGGGCTTCAACGCGGCGCTGGAGTGGAAGCCGCCGAAGGACGACGGCAACTGCGACATCATCGGCTACACGGTGCAGAAGGCGGACATGAAGACTAAGGTGGGGACGGCGCCGGGAAAGGAGTCGCGTGAAAATCAGCAAATTTATATTTTAAAAAATGAGTCATTTAAGAACAAAATTCATATTGAAATTGAAATAAAATACATGAATTTGGAATGAAATGTTTAAAATATATATGTTTCTATTTACTTTTTTTACTAAAATATAATGTCAACGAACATTTAATCCTAAATAAAAAAAATGGAGTGATGTAAGTAAGTAAGTAAGTAATATTTATTTATACAGCGCTTTTCGAGACCAGGGTCACAAAGCGCTTAAACAATCAAAACAATACTCAAAAAAGTATATACTTTAAAGATCAAGATAATACTGAGAACAACACAGGAGTTCGAGAAATTCAAGGAAAAGCCTGAACAAATAGAAAAGTCTTAAGATGTTTCTTAAAGGAGTCAGTAGATCATCAAACACAGAGGAAGATCGTTCCAAAGCTTAGGAGCAACAGCCTGAAAAGATTTCTCTCCTCTGGTCCTGAACCGTGTTCAGGAACCATCAGTAGATTCTGATCCACAGACCTCAGAGCCCGAGCTGGGGTGTAAGGCTGGATCAGATCAGTGATGTAAGGAGGAGCCTGACCATGAATAGATCTGAAAGTAAGAACCAGAATTTTAAAGTTGATCCTGAAAGAAACTGGAAGCCAGTGAAGAGTTTTAAGGATCGAAGAAATGTGAGTTCTTCTACTAGAGCGGCTCAGAATTCTCGCTGCAGAGTTGCTGCAGATGTCAAAGAAATGTCTTTTTTAAAGATGTGGTTTAACAGAAAGACCTGGAAAATGTAAATAAAAAAATAGGATGTAAAATGTTTTGACAAATAAAAACGAATATGAATTAATTTTTTTAATGGACACCGTGGTCGTAATGTTCCGGTCACGTGCCTCCAGGACTGGTTCACGGTGCTGGAGCACAACCGCCGGCCCCACTGCACCGTGTCCGACCTGGTCATGGGCAACGAGTACTCGTTCAGGGTCTACAGCGAGAACATCTGCGGCCTCAGCGAGGTCCCAGGGATCAGCCAGAACACGGCCTTCATCGGCAAGTCCGGTGAGTGTTACCCCGCGGACCACATGGACCCCCTTTGAGGAGTTTCAAGTCGGGCAAGGATGATGGTTTTTTTTTTCCAGATCTGGGCTACATCCCGCCCCCCTTCAAAGAGGCGGACATGAACGCCTGCCCCAAGTTCACAGCGCCCCTGGTGAACAGATGTGTGATAGCAGGGTACCCGACTGCCATCAGCTGCTCCGTCCGTGGTTACCCCAAAGTACTCGCCCCCCTGCCACGCCCGAACGAGTCATGTGATTGTGTGATTGACCCTCGTCTCTGTCGTCGCAGCCCAAGATCGTCTGGATGAAGAACAGCATGATCATCGGCGAGGACCCCAAGTTCCTGATGCAAAACAACCAGGGGGTTCTGACGCTCAACATCCGCAGGCCCAGTCTGTTCGACGGCGGCAGGTACACCTGCAGGGCCGTCAACGACCTGGGCCAGGACGAGGTCGAGTGTCGCCTGGAGGTCCGAGGTACGAACACCAGCTTATTGCGAACCCCTAGAACAGATTTACTTTTCCCCTCCTTTCTTGTGTGTAATCTTTCCAGTACATATTAATCCCTCAAAACAGTTAGTTGAAGAAATGTTTTTGAAAAAAACTCATATATACAAGAATACAATTTCAGCTAATTTAGCTTAATTACAGTCATGGCGAATGTCCTTTTTTTATTAAGGGATTTTCTCGTCTTTCTTTTTGCTTGACGGCCCCTAACAACATTCACAGAATTTAATGTGGCCCTTGAAGAATTATAATTGCCCACCCCTGACCTAGAACCACAATGCTAACCTAGCGAAATGGCTAACGTGACATGAGTTTAATTCGGCCATTGATTGGCCTTCTTGAAATAAAATGCTAACATGCTAGCACAGTGGACCTACAGCGTGGTGCTAAGGCTACCAGGCTGAACCCCCCCAACGAAACGGGGTTTTACTCTGCGACACTTCTTATCAGATTATTTTTAAAATGTAAGCATGCTAACACAACTTACATGCTAACTTTTCTTCAATGCAAGATTCATGTTAGGCTAGCTAAGTTGAGCTAACTACAACCAGCTAGCTCAACTTAAACACACTGGGAAACTACAAATGTGTTTTCGCATTAGATTTAAAGTACCATTGACTCAACAAATAAGCTAAAGCTAATGCTAATGTAAGGACAACTTTACTGTAATAAACTGTAAGCAACTTGTCTTACGATGTTTTTCCCCAGTGGCCCAGGAAAAAGGCGAGGAAGCAAAGAAGTAAAACCCGGAGCGGAACCGATCGGAAGTTGACGCCACCACCTGGCTCAGGAACACCTGGCTCAGGAACACCTGGCCCAGGAACACCTTCGCTCGCCCAGCGAACACAATAAAGCAAGTCGAACCCTCGAGTCGTGTGTTCAGCGATCTGTGCTCGCGGCGGCGCTAACATCCTGCATCTCCATCCACCCCCGTAACAGAAAGACACACTCGTGCAAACACACACTCGGGGAGACCGGGGTCTCATTAGCGTCGCACACGAGAGACTAATTAACGCACCCGTCGACGCTGCCCTAATTACATCTGCCTCGTCGTTATTGAGCAAACCAACGACCGCTAATTCAAACACCCGCAAAACAAACACAACGCCGACTCTGCTGGGAGAGACGCGCGCGAATTAAAGCCTCGCCCGTTCTCCGGCGTCCCTCGTGACCTCGGACGGTCCACGTCTAAGACACGGGAAATATCTGTCCACCAGAGGGCGCCAGACTTGTGAGTTTTTGTTGCTTGTTGTGGAGTCCAGGAGTATTGTGTAGCCATTGTTGATATTAGTTGGCTGTTGTGTTGAGTCTGGCTGTGTTTATTGTAGACTTTGTTGTTGTGTTGATACATATATGTGTTTAGTAATTGGTTGCTGAATTGTGGGACTCTTGTAGGAGTGTGTATTGGTAACACTCTGTCAATACGATACGTATCACGATACAGGGGCAAAAATACGATACATAGTGATAGTGTAGTAACAAGTATATATGTGTATTATTGTCGAGTACTTGTCTCTGGTGTTGTGATAGTGTACTAACAAGTATATATGTGTAGTATTGTCCAGTACTTGACTCTGGTGTTGTGATAGTGTAGTAACAAGTATATATGTGTAGTATTGTCCAGTACTTGACTCTAGTGTTGTGATAGTGTAGTAACAAGTATATATGTGTAGTATTGTCCAGTACTTGACTCTGGTGTTGTTATACTGTAGTAACAAGTATATATGTGTAGTATTGTCCAGTACTTGACTCTGGTGTTGTGATAGTGTAGTAACAAGTATATATGTGTATTATTGTCCAGTACTTGTCTCTGGTGTTGTGATAGTGTAGTAACAAGTATATTTGTGTAGTATTGTCCAGTACTTGACTCTGGTGTTGTGATAGTGTAGTAACAGGTATATATGTGTAGTATTGTCCAGTACTTGACTCTGGTGTTGTGATAGTGTAGTAACAAGTATATATGTGTAGTATTGTCCAGTACTTGACTCTAGTGTTGTGATAGTGTAGTAACAAGTATATATGTGTGCTATTGTCCAGTACTTGACTCTGGTGTTGTGACAGTGTAGTAACAAGTATATATGTGTAGTATTGTCCAGTACTTGACTCTAGTGTTGTGATAGTGTAGTAACAAGTATATATGTGTGCTATTGTCCAGTACTTGACTCTGGTGTTGTGATAGTGTAGTAACAAGTATATATGTGTAGTATTATCCAGTACTATCAGCTTTAAAAGATGCTGGAGTCACTGTATCCTCTCGTCCTCAGTTTTCTTTATTTCTTTAATCTATGAATTAGTATTGCGTATCGTGAAGACAAAAATACTGCGATATTTATGTTCATCGATACTTTCTCATATCCCTAGTGTTCATGAGTTTGATGTCGTGTTCACGAGTCCGTCTAACGTTGTGTAGTCGTTGCAATCGTTGTCATCGCGAACACAAAGTGACATGTTTCCATCGCTGCTGTCGAGTCACTCTCGGCAGCAGCGCCATCAAAAACCCCGGCACCTGAAAATGGGTCACATTCGGTCGCGCGGTGGACCTGCAGCGCGGCGCCCGAGGCTCCCGGGCTGAACCCTGACGTGCCGGGAACGACGCGATGATATAATGTTATCGCCGAAGCCTCTACCCCCCCCTCCCTCAAAACCCCCCCGACGCGGCGGCTTGCTTGGCGCCGTTGATTGACGGATGAAAGCGGCGCCGCAGACGCGCCGCGCTACAGGAACAGCGTGTAACCTCCGTACCTGACGTCTCGCTCGCGTTGCCGAGCAATCAGACTAATTGTGTCTGCGGGCGCCTTCAGCTGAAACTTTCAGAGTTATTTCAGCGTTTTTTATCATGAGCCCCCCCCCCCCCCCCACCCCCCCACAAAAAAAAAAGCCTTTTCTCTCCGGCGTCACTCCGGCGCCTCAAGTTCGACGATGAGTATGAATGAACGAGGAGGCGCTCAAGTCTGCTACTGTACTTCAACGTGAGAACAATCCTGCCACCGCCTGACGCACCGCTGGGCCCCGGAGAGCCCGATCCCGCCGCCGAAGAGCGAGGACGAGGAAGACGACAAGCGTCCGGGATCAGCGGGACGGAAGACGCTGTAATTACGCGAGTAATTATACATCAAATGACGGAGAGATGGAGGGAAGAAGGAAGAGCTCTGGAGGGAGGACGCCTCGACATGAAGCTCGGCTCGAGGCGTTACGCTCGCTGACACGCCCCCTAGTGGCCACGACAGAAAATCGCCTATAATTGCGAAGTAGTGGTAGTTAAATTTACAACTAGACAATATTGAATTTAAATGGCTACGAATCAAAAAGTATTGAATTTAGATCATTATTTTTTTAAACATTGGAATCAGAATATCAAACTCTATGTGTAAAAAAAAAAGATATTTATTTTGATAATGTTTGATTTTTTTAAAAATTCAATTATTAAATTCAGAATAGAAATTAATAAAAAATTAACAAAAGAACAATAAAAAAAATAAATACAACTTTTCAATATATACAACAACAAATCAACAAGTACATCTTTAAACACAACAACGGTTTAACTGGTATATCTTTAAACACAACAACGGTTTAACTGGTACGTCTTTAAACACAACAACGGTTTAACAAGTACATCTTTAAACACAACAACGGTTTAACAAGTACATCTTTAAACACAACAACGGTTTAACAAGTACATCTTTAAACACAACAAAAAAACATTAACTGGATCTAAAAATCAACAACTAGATATTTAAACACAACAACAACCCAATAATTAACTATATAAACACACCAGCAAATAAACAACTTCACTTTTAAACACAACAATAAATCAACAAGTACATTTTTAAACACAACAACAAGCATTACCTAGAATAGAAAAAAAAAATAAACAACAAAAAAAATAATAATAAATACAACTTTTCAATATATACGTCATTGAATTATTAAAAAATAATCCAATGCTCAAAAAAAAACATTTCAAATAAAAAAATTCAAAGATTTTAAATTTTAAATGTTAAATTAAATGTATCTTTAAACACAACGAACACTATAAAAATACTGAACAACAACACAACAGAAAATGTAAGAAATATCTATTTAAATAAAACTTCAAATGTCACTAAAAGACAAACAAAAACAACAACAAATTCTTGACCTAACGCGAGAATTATTCTTTACAAAAAAACATTAAAAACAAACACAGGAAAACGAGTGACTCAAAACATCAGAGAGCCAAATCGGCATCTGAAAAGTCACTCTGGTCGGGGGAACACCCCGGGACCCCCGCGACGAGAGACACCACCTGGGGAGACCCTGGAAAGCTTCAGAGATGGAGTCGGCTTTAAACCTCCGAGCAGAATGTAGGTCATCGTCGAGCTCCGCCCACTCCTGTGATCAGCAGCAAAGGTGAGTTCAGGACACGACTGAGTCACTGGAAACATGTTCCCTCGACACTTTCATTTATCCCTCGCTTTCCACTCTTTATGAGAGATTTTCTCTCATTTATATGGGAGATGATGTGTTGATTAAATAATCAATCAATCAATTCTTGTAACGATCAATTATTGGTTTAGTTACAGTTTTATATTTGTATTGAACCTTTTATCTCACTTATTTTTAATTTATTATGTTTTTTTTATTCATCATTTTTATGGTTTTAAATTAATCCTGCCTGTTAAAAAAGAAAAATACATATTTAATAAATAAAAAAAACACCATAATAATTATTATATATATATTATTTATTTAATTTAATTTTTTTAAACTAATTTATTTTTGAATAACTTATGTTTAGACAATTTTAATTGTACTTGTTTCTGGTTCAGTTGGTTCTCAGAATAAGTACACTTAATTAATTACTTACTTACTTAATTAAATAACATTAAACACTAAATCAAACATACGTTTCTTTACATTCAAATATATAAGAAGGAAAAACTACTACATCAGCAGTTTATATTTATAGTTAAATAAGCAGTGATTCCTCTAATAAATACATTATTTTGCCGTCGTCGTTCATTTTTCACGCTTTTATTTTTATAAAACAAAAACATGTATTTCAGTCGACTTCCTTTTTCATCGCAACATATTTATCTTGATTCTAAAAATCAGTTTTTTTTTCCTCCTCCTGGAGTTGTTAGTCGAAGCTAAAATAAAGTGAAGTGTAATCAGCGTAATTGTTCTAATGAACATCTCCTGAAGGCTTTCTTCTTCTTCTTCTTCTTCTTCTTCTTCTTCTTCTTCTTCTTCTCTCCTGGAGGCTGGAGTGACCGTAAATAAATCAAATAAACAAACAGCAACATTTAAAATAATAACGCTATAAGACAAACGCAGATGAAAGTGTCGGCGTCGACACCAGCGAGGCTCCACAAAGAGCGTCCGGGGATTTGCTCGGTGGAGGGAAAAACAATTACAGAAGCATGAAATGAATAAAAGGTGTATTTCAGTTATCGCAGGCTTTGAAGACGAGCGAGGACCAGGAAGCAAATCTAATTCAGCAGCAGCCGGGGATTTCTGTCGCACAAGAAAAACTCCCAAAGTGCCCAGATTAGTCGCTGCAAGTGCCAGTTTCTGCTGCTGCCACCACAACCCTGGGTGTGTGTGGGTGTGGGTGTTCGAGTGTGTGAGTGTGTGTGTGTGTGTGTGTGTGTGTGCGAGTGTGTGTGCGAGTGTGTGTGTGTTCATCACAGAACTGGAAGAAAAGCTGCAGCAGGTCGAGCAGCAACTTCTTCAGCTCTGGCTCAGGTTATCACGGCTAATGTTGCAGGAGAATCAGGGACTCAAGGCTGCAGGAGAAACTGTTGACAACAAACACAAGAACTCAACGAGTACATCTTTAAACACAACAACAAATCCACAGGTACATCTTTAAACACAACAATAAGTCAACAAGTACATCTTTAAACACAACAACAAATCAACAAGTACTTCTTTAAACACAACAACAAATCAACAAGTACTTCTTTAAACACAACAACAAATCCACAAGTACATCTTTAAACACAACAACAAATCCACAAGTACATCTTTAAACACAACAACAAATCAACAAGTACTTCTTTAAACACAACAACAAATCCACAAGTACATCTTTAAACACAACAACAAATCAACAAGTACTTCTTTAAACACAACAACAAATCCACAAGTACATCTTTAAACACAACAACAAATCCACAAGTACATCTTTAAACACAACAACAAATCCACAAGTACATCTTTAAACACAACAACAAATCCACAAGTACATCTTTAAACACAACAACAAATCCACAAGTACATCTTTAAACACAACAACAAATCCACAAGTACATCTTTAAACACAACAACAAACATTAACTGGATCTTTACACACAACAACAAATCAACAAGTACTTCTTTAAACACAACAATAAGTCAACACGTACATCTTTAAACACAACAATAAGTGAACTAGTACATCTTTAAACACAACAATAAGTAAACAAGTACATCTTTAAACACAACAATAAGTGAACAAGTACATCTTTAAACACAACAATAAGTGAACAAGTACATCTTTAAACACAACAATAAGTCAACACGTACATCTTTAAACACAACAATAAGTCAACAAGTACATCTTTAAACACAACAATAAGTCAACACGTACATCTTTAAGCACAACAATAAGTCAACAAGTACATCTTTAAACACAACAATAAGTGAACTAGTACATCTTTAAACACAACAACAAACCCACAAGTACATCTTTGAACACGACAACAAATCAACAAGTATATCTTTAAACACAACAACAAATCAACAAGTACATCTTTAAACACAACAATAAGTCAACAAGTACATCTTTAAACACAACAACAAACCCACAAGTACATCTTTAAACACAACAGCAAATCAACAAGTACATATTTAAACATTACAAAAAGCATTATTGAAATCTTTACGATAAATTAAAACAATAAATCAACTACTGCAAGTTTAAACACAACAACAATTAAACAAATAGATATTTAAACGCAACAACGAACAACAACTAGATCTTAAACATAACAACAAATCAAAAACGAGCTCTTTAAACACCAAAACAAATAATAATAATAATATATAAACGCAACAATAAACTAGTACTTTAAACACAACTACAAATCAACAACTAGTTATTTAAACACAACAGGTAAGTGAGTTTTATTTGCAAAGCAAAAGTGTTTATTTAAACACAACAACAACAAACCAACAGGTAGATATTTAAACACAACAAAATGTCAAATAATTAGATATAAAAACAGAAAAACAATATCTAATAAACACAATAACAACTCAACAACTAGATCTTTAAACACAAAAAACAAATTATCAAAACAAACAATAAGTCAAAAACAAATCAATGAAAAGGTCAAAAAACGAAAACACCTCTTAGTCATAAAAACGTAAATAACCAAAACAATCGTCAACTATAAATCAATAAACACAAACAACCATAAACAAATACAAATATCAGTAGAAACAACAAATGACCCGCCTCCCCCGCCTCACCAGCCTCACCCGCCTCCCCCGCCTCCCCCGCCTCACTCGCCTCCCCCGCCTCCCCCGCCTCACCCGCCTCACCCGCCTCCCCCTTCTCACCCGCCTCCCCCGCCCCCCCCGCCTCACCCGCCTCCCCCGCCTCCCCCGCCTCACCCGCCTCACCCGCTTCCCCCGCCTCACCCGCTTCCCCCGCCTCACCCGCCTCACCCGCTTCCCCCGCCTCCCCCGCCTCACCCGCCTCACCCGCTTCCCCCGCCTCACCCGCCTCACCCGCCTCACCCGCTTCCCCCGCCTCACCCGCTTCCCCCGCCTCACCCGCCTCACCCGCCTCACCCGCCTCACCCGCCTCACCCGCTTCCCCCGCCTCACCCGCCTCACCCGCCTCACCCGCTTCCCCCGCCTCACCCGCCTCACCCGCCTCACCCGCTTCCCCCGCCTCACCCGCCTCACCCGCCTCCCCCGCCTCCCCCGCCTCACCCGCCTCACCCGCCTCACCCGCCTCCCCCTTCTCACCCGCCTCCCCCGCCCCCCCCGCCTCACCCGCCTCACCCGCCTCCCCCGCCTCCCCCGCCTCACCCGCCTCACCCGCTTCCCCCGCCTCACCCGCTTCCCCCGCCTCACCCGCCTCACCCGCTTCCCCCGCCTCCCCCGCCTCACCCGCCTCACCCGCTTCCCCCGCCTCACCCGCCTCACCCGCCTCACCCGCTTCCCCCGCCTCACCCGCCTCACCCGCCTCACCCGCTTCCCCCGCCTCACCCGCCTCACCCGCCTCACCCGCCTCACCCGCCTCACCCGCTTCCCCCGCCTCACCCGCCTCACCCGCCTCACCCGCTTCCCCCGCCTCACCCGCCTCACCCGCCTCACCCGCTTCCCCCGCCTCACCCGCCTCACCCGCCTCACTCGCCTCCCCCGCCTCACCCGCCCCTAACAAGGACGACCAGGAACTTCCTGCGCCGTGGGAAGCGACTCGGGTCCCGACGACTTTCATGCTCAAAGCGGCGTCGGATGAAACGCCGTCACGAGCAGCTTCACACCTGAGATGCTCATTAGCCGCGACTCCGACACAAACGCTGCCTCCCCCGAAAAAAAGAAAACCCTCCGTGAGTCTCTGAAGCACTTGTTACGCTCGGGACATAAACAATGCAGGAAGTGAGTGAGTCAGCGCTTTTTTCCCCCCGACTGAACCTTCAAGACTCAGTTCCACTCGCGGGTGACGACAAACGGGAGGCGACGCAAACGTTCCCGGATCACAGAGTCCTGGTGAAACTCTCCAGGAACCACAGGAGCCGCCGACCAAAGTAGAAGAAACACAACGACGAACTTTGACCTCTGACAAGGTCTCATCGTCGCTTGAACGGGTGTGACTCGCTACGTTAGCGTAGCTTGGTATGGACACGGCTAGCATTAGCATCGACCAACTTTTCGGCCTGACTTCACTTGTGCTGTGTCTCAAATTACATCCTTGCGTACTCAAAGTTAGTATTTTTAGTCCGTAAGTGCGTCTCAATTCTTAGTATGCGAAATGTAGTGCTCCATACACACTCAATTGTCACTTAAACACCCACAAAACTGATGCTGTGTCTCAAATCGCATACTAATCTTAGTATGCTAGAAGTTAGTATGCATCAGTTTAGTATGCATACTAACTAGTACGCAAATTCTCCACAGATAGTATGTCTCAAATCAAACTCTGCTGCTACACACTAACCGGAAATCACATGACAGCTTCTTCTTCTACTTCTATTTAACGATGTTTCAAGCAGCTGTTTGAACGCTATCGCCGACACCTGCTGGCAGCACGTATTGCAACTTTGGAAAAAGAAATAAAGAAAAAATATGAGAATCTAAATAATCGCGAGATATTTAAGCTGGTATCAGCAGCGAAGATGTGTTTATCCTCCTACTGCTGCTGAAAATACACATTTAAGTATATGAATATATATGCATTTATATATGACGTAACTTCCGTTTAAAACGTCACTAAAATGGCGGCTGTTTAGTGTGGTTAGTGTCCATCGAACCATGCTCAGTTTTGTGGGCGTGTAAGTACGCCAATTTAGTATGCATGGCGCACTAAATTTCGCATACTAAGAATTGAGACACACTAACGTACTAAAAATACTAACTTTTAGTACGCTAGTATGCGATTTGAGACACAGCATGAGTATGGTTCGATTGACACTATCTACACTAAACGGCCGCCATCTTAGTGACGTTGTAAAAGGAAGTTACGTCATAAATATATATATATATATACAGTGCCTTGCGAAAGTATTCGGCCCCCTTGAACCTTTCAACATTTCGCCACATTTCAGGCTTCAAACATAAAGATATAACATTTTAATTTTTTGTCATTGATCAACAACAAGTGGGACACAATCGTGAAGTGGAACGAAATTTATTGGATAATTTAAACTTTTTTAACAAATAAAAAACTGAAAAGTGGGGCGTGCAATATTATTCGGCCCCTTTACTTTCAGTGCAGCAAACTCACTCCAGAAGTTCAGTGAGGATCTTTGAATGATCCAATGTTGTCCTAAATGACTGATGATGATGAATAGAATGCACCTGTGTGTAATCAAGTCTCCGTATAAATGCACCTGCTCTTTGATAGTCTCAGGGTTCTGTTTAAAGTGCAGAGAGAACCATGAAGACAAAGGAACACACCAGGCAGGTCCGAGATACTGTTGTGGACAAGTTTAAAGCCGGATTTGGATACAAAAAGATTTCCCAAGCTTTAAACATCTCAAGGAGCACTGTGCAAGCAATTATATTGAAATGGAAGGAGTATCAGACCACTGCAAATCTACCAAGACCCGGCCGTCCCTCCAAACTTTCATCTCAAACAAGGAGAAGACTGATCAGAGATGCAGCCAAGAGGCCCATGATCACTCTGGATGAACTGCAGATAACTACAGCTGAGGTGGGAGAGTCTGTCCATAGGACAACAATCAGTCGTGCACTGCACAAATCTGGCCTTTATGGAAGAGTGGCAAGAAGAAAGCCATTTCTCAAAGATATCCATAAAAAGTCTTGTTTAAAGTTTGCCACAAGCCACCTGGGAGACACACCAAACATGTGGAAGAAGGTGCTCTGGTCAGATGAAACCAAAATCGAACTTTTTGGCCACAATGCAAAACGATATGTTTGGCGTAAAAGCAACACAGCTCATCACCCTGAACACACCATCCCCACTGTCAAACATGGTGGTGGCAGCATCATGGTTTGGGCCTGCTTTTCTTCAGCAGGGACAGGGAAGATGGCTAAAATTGATGGGAAGATGGATGGAGCCAAATACAGGACCATTCTGGAAGAAAAGCTGTTGGAGTCTGCAAAAGACCTGAGACTGGGACGGAGATTTATCTTCCAACAGGACAAGGATCCAAAACATAAAGCCAAATCTACAATGGAATGGTTCACAAATAGACGTATCCAGGTGTTAGAATGGCCAAGTCAAAGTCCAGACCTGAATCCAATCGAGAATCTGTGGAAAGAGCTGAAGACTGCTGTTCACAAACGCTCTCCATCCAACCCCACTGAGCTCGAGCTGTTTTGCAAGGAAGAATGGGCAAGAATTCCAGTCTCTCGATGTGCAAAACTGATAGAGACATACCCCAAGCGACTTGCAGCTGTAATTGCAGCAAAAGGTGGCGCTACAAAGTATTAGCGCAAGGGGGCCGAATAATATTGCACGCCCCACTTTTCAGTTTTTTATTTGTTAAAAAAGTTTAAATTATCCAATAAATTTCGTTCCACTTCACGATTGTGTCCCACTTGTTGTTGATTCATGACAAAAAATTAAAATTTTATATCTTTATGTTTGAAGCCTGAAATGTGGCGAAATGTTGAAAGGTTCAAGGGGGCCGAATACTTTTGCAAGGCACTGTATATATATATATATATGCATATACTTACAGGTGCATTTTCAGCAGCAGTAGATGGATGACACGTTTCGTCTGTCATATTTTTTCTTTATTTCTTCTTCCAAACTGGCAAAACGTGCTGCCAGCAGGTGTCGCTAGTGTTCCTAAAGCTGGTTGAAATCGTTAAATAGTAGTAGAAGAAGAAGCTGTCGCGTCATTTCCTGTCAGTGTGTAGCAGCAGAGTTTGATTTGAGACATACTATCTGTGGAGAATTAGTTACTAGTTAGTACGTACACTAGACTGGTGCATACTAACTTCTAGTATACTAAGAGAAGTATGCGATTTGGGTTACAGCATTGGTGCCACAAAAGATTATCTCATGTTGCGGTTCTAGTGTATGAAGGACGATAAATGACTTAAATGTATAAATAAATGTATAAATATGTAACAAAATGTATAAATAAATGTTTGGATGAATATGAATATGTCAAAATTAATAAATGACTTCTGATTTAATTTTTGTCAAAGAATTAAGCTTTTTTATGTATAAATAAACATTTTGTCATTTATACATTTATACATTTTTTCTTCGATTTTGACATTTTGTTGTCCGTATGTAAATTAGGTGGGCGGGTCGCTCATCAGTCTAAGCCAGTGATTGGTTAAACAGTTGAAACAAACTAAAGCAATCGATGTCGATCTCAAAACCATCAGTTCTTCAGCGACTGGTGGAAGAATCTTTTCTGAAATCTTAGCAAACAAACTTGACAAGTTGTCCGTGTTGTTCAAGTGAGACTCTGGACCCAGGAGCCCTTAGAGGTCGATTTTATTTGTGGCCTGTGGGGGGCAGTAATGTGCATTTGCAACTACCAGAATTTGACAAGAAGAAGAAATAAAAGCAGCTTTTTGAGAAACAGCCATGAACACAACAGCAACACAAGTACAGTAGCTTCTCGTTCATCGCAGGTCTTTAAGCGTAAGCAATAATAAAATGTATTTAAAAACCTTGGTCGATACTTCCGAACTCAAAATGGCATTGAATGCGACATCCCTTGTAGTAACGGTGACCTGGACAGCTTCCATAATGCTTTGCCGCCCAGCCAACAAAAAACCACAGCCGTCGATCACTTTTAGCAACAGAGACGTGAACAATTAAATACCATATTGTAGCGACCAATCAATGGCCGCACTGTGTAGAAAGGCATCATGGGAGTTTGCCGTTTTGTTGGCACCATAAGTGAGGCGGGTGCAGTAATCGGTGTCTCCCAATAGGTTATTATGTTGTATAAATAAATCATGATTGTAACATAGTCAACAAATACAAGGAGCTTCAATCTTCCTGCAGATTGATACAATATATTTAAGTATGTAGTACTGTGTGTGTAGTACTGTGTGTGCAAAACAAAAAACCTTGGAAGTGTCACGTATGGGCTAACAACAATGCTACGCTAGTTTTTTGTTTATTTTCTTGCCGTTAAATCACTAAAACTTTGACATGTTGAGGGTTAAACCATTGAAGCGTTGAACGTCCGACGCGACCCTCAAAAGGAGTGTAGCGTCCTGATGGTTGTTACGGGGGGTTTTTCGGCCGTCGCGGCGGCGGCGTAAGCGTTAGCGTCTCATCCTTCCACTTGATCTTTTTTGTCGGAGCGACGCTATTAGTCTCCGCGCGCTTGTCGGACCACCACTAAACAATGAGATCAGTCGGATAAGAATCAAAGCCCGACAGCGGCGGCGAGATATCAATTATTGCAGACGGATCTAAAATAGGACAAATTCAATTTCACAGTTAAACCCCCCCCAACACACACACACACACACACACACACACACACACACACACCACGCCCCTCCCCCGTCTCTCCTCTGGCACGAAAAAGCGAAGTCGTGCGAGTTCTGTTTCGGATGTTTTCGTCTCCGTCAGAGCTGTCAGCGATCAAAGAGAGCACTCTGGGAAAATAGAGGTAAACAACTTTTAATAGCTGCGAGATCACGTCCGGCGACGCCGCTTTTCCCTTAAAAAAAAAAAAAGAGGCTCGGTTCAGTTCGCTCGGGTCCTTTGCCGTCAGACCGTCCTCCATCCGTCCGAGGCGCGCCGGCGTCTCCCGGCTGCTAAATGAGGCGGTAAATGTGTGTACGCTGGAAGACTTTCGGAAAAAAAAAAGTCTTTCGCTTTATGTCGGATGTAAACTGATCTTTTTTTTTCTTCGCACGTCGCCAGGAACGATGCGTTCACTTCCTTCTGCTAAATGTTCCGACGATGGCGGCGAACGGCGACGGCGGCGGCGGGACGAGTGACCTTTGTTTCCCACGGGGGCGACGATGATGTCTCCGGAGAGTTACGGCTTCACTACGGTTTAAAGGTTCTTTATCAGTCGGTTCAGGTTAAGGGAGCAGCAGGTATCGAGTATCATCACAACAAACACAATCTTTAGGAATATGCTAGCTCAGGAAGCTAAACGTAGCATTTCAATTTCATATTCAAATTTTAAATTCAATACAATCACAGACAAACACAAGGATCACATGAATCACTGATTTATATTTTATAAAAAACAAAACAAAAACAGATTTGAGTGAGTCGACGCGGATATGAGTCGCTCGAAATATTGACAGGGTTTAACCAAATGACACGTTCCTCCTCAAGACCAGGGACCAGGGGTCACATTAAAGACCGTGACTGGGGTAAGGGACCGTCAAGCCAATAAAAATAACAATTTTTTTTTAAAAAAAGAACATGATATATTTTTATAAAATGCACTTGAGTCTTAAAGAATTCTTATTAGACTGAAAATTATCTTAAAAAATAATCTTTAGACTTAGATTGTGTCATCTTGTTCTTCTCTTTATGTTCTTCTTCTTATTTTATTTTTTATGTATTATTTTTTATTGTTTATGAAAAATTGCTGGCTATTGGAAAAAAAACAATTTCTATGAAGGAGACCTCCTGAGGGATCAATAAAGTTTTACCTTACCTTACCTTACCTTAAATAAACTGATCTATGTCAATGACTTTGGGCTAAAAGGCTAAAATGGTCGAGCACTAACTACTCTATTGTTATTAGTTAGTTTTCTTTGATTATTCTAATAAAGGTTTTAAACTTATTTAAAGCTCTGGAGCTCAAATATCGATGAAGTCGCACCTTTTTAAAGTTTTAAAAAACCCTTCAATGTTTCAGTCCTTCTTTTAGCGTTAGCAGCTTCCGCTTTGTTTTTCGCAATCTGTTGCCATTCGATGAAAAATGACGCCAGCACCCTTTTAATTTCATGTGAAAAGGCAATAAAGTTTATCGATCGATTGATCTAAAGTATTTAAAACCAATGGTTTTGTATCCTTTAAAAATTCCGGGCAACACCGGGTACTTTAGCTTGCTAGCGCTAGCTTAGCTTGTGCGTTTTTTGGCTCCATATTTATAGATACCATGTAGATTAGCATTAAGTGTTAAATGAATATACATTTAAATAACATCTATTCTATAAATGCAAGTATGTTAAAGAGACAATATTTGTCTGGAAAATTAAAAGACTTTTGCCTTTTTTTTGTTGTGATTTTATACGTTATTAACGACGACGGCTACTTTTATAACAGAGCAAAATAACCTAGAATTTTTTATTTTAATTTATATATTTATAAAAAAAAATGATTAAAGATATATTTAAAAAAAAAAAGATTGATTTAAAATTCTTTTGAGGAAAAGAAAACACAAAAATGACCAAAAGAAAAAGTAAAAAAAAGTCTTACTTGATCTTTAAAGTATGTACTTTTTTGAGTATTGTTTTGATTGTTTAAGCGCTTTGTGACCCTGGTCTCGAAAAGCGCTATATAAATAAATATTACTTACTTACTTACAAAATACATATTTAGATTATTGTCACACTTTGATGATCCTCTCAGACTCTTATTCTGAAACAGGAAGTCCATTCTGAACTCTTGTTTGAGTGACATCATCGTCAGGCCTCTCTCGGCGTCACCACGGCAACGACACAGCGCTGTCACACGAAAGCTCTCGGTTTTAACCCTTGAACTCTGGAGCAGAAGTTTGTGTCAGGCTGGAGGACCGGGTCGGACCCGTGGCCTCCTCACCGGGGAGGGCGACGGAGGGTTCGGTCACGAGACACTGGATCGTGATCGACTTCGTCCGCCGTGCGTCGTCAACACGGAGCGGGTTTATAAAGCTTCATTCAAACGGTTGCCGTGGTTACGAGATGTTTCCATGGAAATGCTAGCTGCCAATAAAATGAGCTCGAGCAGGATTTGTGCAGCAGGTTGGCAGGAAGGTGAGGCGCCGTGGGAGGGAGGACGGAGGGGACACGGGTCGGGGGGGGGGAGGTGGTTCTGGTTCTGCACCAACAGCTGTCGCACGAGTCGAGACCCACAAGATAAATAAAGGAGATTAAAACATCATCGCTGCGTCAAAATATCTGCAGAGGTTTCATCTTCAGCCGGACCCCTGACCAGGGCCCGTGATCCGGACCCACCCGGACCTGACAGCTGGCGACTCGGTGCCGGTGCTGTCAGCACTTGGGAGGCTCCGAGGACCGGATCTGTTGAGTGAGACGTCGGTGACAAGTTGACGGACTAATGGTTCGGGTGGTCATCGCAGTGGTCAGTGGAGGAGCGTGGGCGCCCTCTAGGAGAGTCCAACACCTTATGAACCTGAAGATCCAAACCAGTCCAGAGGTTTATGGAGGTTCATCAGTTTTTAAATAAACATCTGACGTAAAAAGTGTTGAAACTTTTAAATGGTTTTAGTGAAATATTGGTTGGAAATTATTTGATCTTTTTAAAAGAAATATTTGAATAACTTTCAAAATAATTGACTTTTTTCACACATAGAGTTTGATATTCTTAGATATAATATATATTTATAATATAATTCAAAAATAAATGTTCCAAATTCAATATTTTAAAAGTTATAAGTTCATAAATTCAATGTACAAACGTTGGTGTGACAAGTCTGTTGGTTTTGTCTGATGAAGCTAATATACCGACATTTTTAGAATGAATTTAAAAGGCCAGGAATTATTTTATCAAATTATTTAATAAGAACAAATTCAATCTTTAAATATAAATATAATTGAATTCCAATTAAAAAAAGGTCAATACTACAAAAACAACAACATAATTAAAAGTTTTAAAATTTCAAATTTAAATTCATTTTAGTTCATCTAAGTATTGAAACCCTGATTTTGCAGTTATATATATTTTTTAACTGGGATTTTTTTTTTTTGAATAATTGATTTCAATCATTTCTATATCGTAAGTTTAATTACAGTTTTTGTTAAATAATTGAAATAAATTCAATTTTTTTATTGAAGTTTTAAGTGTTTTTCTAAATAATTGGTGTATTTTCAAAATGATTTTTTTTGTAGTTCGATGTACTTTTTCGAATCATCTAAAAAATATATTTGTAAATTCAATATTTTTTCATTTGTGGCCTTAAATTCAATTAAAAAAAATTCTAATAGTGCCTAAAACTGGACGATATTAGATTTTTTTCAATTTATTTTTAAGTAAATTTTAACCAAATGCACTCATTTTGAAAACATTAATATTCATCCATTAAAAAACAACACATTTAAAGTGTAAATAAAGAGTGAATTAAATTATTAATTAAACTGTATTATATAAAATATAATATATAATAACAAGAAAGTTTAAATGAAAAATGAAATGTTAAACAAAACATTAGATGTGTCACTGATGTAGACACACACACACACACACACACACACACACACACACACACACACACACACACACACACACACACACACACACACACACACACACACACACACACACTAACGCACTCGGGTTCGAGCGTAAATAAGCGGCGAGCGAGGACCATGTGATGAAAGTAAAAGGCAACAAGGCTATTTCAGTCTGGATGCGTCGTCATGGTAACTGGCCTCACAACACACAGGAGCGAAGTTAAAGACGTCGGACCGGCCGCTGATTAACATGTGTGCCGTCACCGTCACGTCTGTGTGTGTCGCCGAGGTGTGTGTGTGTGTGTGTGTGTGTGTGTGTGTGTGTGTGTGTGTGTGTGTGTGTGTGTGTGTGTGTGTGTGTGTGTGTGTGTGTGTCGCCGAGGTGTGTGTGTGTGTGTGTGTGTGTGTGTGTGTGTGTGTGTGTGTGTGTGTGTGTGTGTGTGTGTGTGTGTGTGTCGCCGAGGTGTGTGTGTGTGTGTGTGTGTGTGTGTGTGTGTGTGTGTGTCGCCGAGGTGTGTGTGTGTGTGTGTGTGTGTGTGTGTGTGTGTGTGTGTGTGTGTGTGAACACTTTCCTCCGCCTCTCTTTCGTGGAAGCGAGGGATGACGAGCGTGTCGTCTCCAGCGAGAGCTAACAAGGCTTTTATTAATGTTCGGCCCATGACTGATGTCTCTTCCTCCATCCCTTCCTCGTGCCCTTTGTCTCCTCTCGTCCTCCTCCCTCTCTCTCTCTCCCTCTCTCTCTCTCTCTCTCTGAAGGACAGAGGTATTCCCACATTTCTCCGTCGCCACGGCAACGCTGCAGCAAGAAAGAGCGGGAGGCCGCGAGAGGAAGGGGCCGGCGAGGCTGGGGATGTGTGAACAATGCTAATGCTACGTCGCTGATCATCGATTGTGTGTTTTTCCTTTTTTTTTTCTTCCCTCCTTCCCAATTTTACTCCTCGCCGCTTTTCCCACTTCGCCTCCGTCCGTCCTCCGCCGCTCACGCGTTCTCTCCCGGCGCCGCCGCCGTCGCTCTTGCGTCACTTAGCGAGGGATGAGAATCCGACCGTTTGCGCGAGTCGGGGGCCAAACGGTCGGACTCGGGGATGGTGTTACCATGACGACGGGTTCAAGAATGATCGGATGACGACATGTCGATCAAACCGAAAGTGCCGTTTTCCCGCCTTTTTTCCCATAAAGCTAGCATTGATTCCCGTCGCCGTTTTCAAAAGCCTTTAGTCGCGACGATTTTGAGTACACCTACCCCTCCTTTATCGTTGAAGAAGTTTGGGGTCATACAACTTTGAGGGGGAGAAAAAGTGTCTCCAAAGATCTCGACCAATCACAGGCCTACTTCATAGAAGGGGCGTGGCTAGATCCCTCAGTGCCTGAAACAACTTTATCTAAAAAGTTTTTCGCTTTTAAAAAAGTCAGTAATGTCGGTATCTTGAATTTCCAATTTCCTTATCTTATCTTATCTAATCTTATCTTATCTTGTCTTATCTTATCTTATCTCGTCTCATCTTACGTGCGATCGATTAGTTAGGTCTTAAACAAACGCAACATGGAAACTTGATGTGTGTAGTTTGTAAACGTTCCGTTTTTTTTCCCACAAATGTACACAAATGTAAATGCCGGACTTCACAGTATGGAAGGTGTCTGTCCATTGAAGCCCCTTTCCAGGGTGTCCCTTCGCCTCTCGGCCCCAAGCAGAAGCTTCACATCGACAACAGAAAGTCCGTGTAGCGTCTCGAAATCTCGAGTGAATCGAACACGATCTCGTCTGGACGAGAAGGTTGTTGGTTCACAAACACACACGCACACACACACACACACACACACACATGAGGTGTGAGACGTGTGTAGAAGAAGTGAACGACGTCACACGAGTGTGTGCGACTGCAGCGGCCGTCAGAAGCTCGACGGCGGCTAATCGATGGATTGAAGACGAGTCGAGTCAGAATCACCTTCAGTCGTTACTGCAACGGCTGCAGCAGAGGAGGGTGTGTGTGTGTGTGTGTGTGTGTGTGTGTGTGTGTGTGTAGGGGGGGGGCACGCTGCCTCGTACACAGACTTGAGAGCGTTCGACACTATCAACTCTGGGATGCAGAGACGAGTCGACTCACCTTGGGGGAGGCAAAACGTTACGTAATTTGAAATGGGGGAGGCAGGAGGGGGGAGGCATGGGGGGGTCGGCTGACTCGACTGGATCCCAGAGGCGTGTCAATCATCCCCTGTATTACACAAACTATTAAGATGTGTTTCAAAATGGCTCCCCTGCAGAGGAAGTGTAAAGAAATCTTAACTGAACTTCAGTGACTATTCATTCTTAAATGGCGGCTCTAGTCGAAATCTTCCCGGAGGTTTTCGTCGACAGTCCCGGGGGGGCTGGGGGGTGGGGGGGGGGTATATGGTTCAATCCTCGCCAGGGAAACACCTGCGACCGTCAGCGCGAGTCGACCTCGGAAAAAAGCGCCGAGTGTGTCCTCGTGACGATCGTAATCCTTAAAAAAAACATCCGCCGCTGGAAAATCGATCGGACCCGGCGGCTCACGGCGCCGACCAATCAGGACGCTCCGATCCTCAAAAGTGGCTTAAACAAAGTTGGGCGCGAGCGTCGGTTTTTGATTCCAGCGTCTCCTTCTCTTCCAGGGGATTTAGAGACACGGTTACACACATGTTCGTCCACGGACACACTTTCAGAAGGAGCTGAAACAACAGACTCACACTTTCTTGAACTACACAATAATGGTGCGGTGTTTTCACGGGATATTAGGCGCCTTAAAAAAATCAAAAGTGAGTTTTATAATGTATGAATAGACCCATATAGTTGTTACGAAGTGATTTAAGTGTTTTTATGGCAGCTTTTGTTTTTTATTGAGTCGTCGTGATGCGGGATTTCATCAGCGCACATGTTCAAAAACATATTTTTATTTATCAAACCATCGATTTGATGAAAGATAAAGAGGAAACTGAACGATGAGTCTGTGTACGTTTGACTCTAAACATCAGGTATTATCTACGATTAGTTGAAACTTGACGCAGTTATTTACACCGCGATAAAACGGGAACTTCCTAAAAAATAACCCATGTTTTTACAGGACAAACTGGTCGATTATTTATCCTCAAACAAACAACTTTATTATGATCCAAACACAAACAAACACACTACGGTGACGTATAAATGAACATGCTGGCCAACAAAAACTTTCCCTGGAATGTCTTGATTTTAACCACTTGATGGTACAGACGCGATGTATCGCTTTCCTCTATATCGTTCATAAAATGCGACCGTTTGCGCGAGTCGGGGGCCAAACGGTTGGACGTGGGGATGGCGTTACCATGACGACGCTGATGGGTTCAAAAATGATCGGATGACGACATGTCGATCAAACCGAAAGTGCCGTTTTCCCCGGTTTTTTTCCCATAAAGCTAGCATCGATTCCCGTCGCCGTTTTGAAAAGCCTTTGCTCGCGACGTTTTTGAGTACACCTACCCCTCCTTTATCGCTGAAGAAGTTTGGGGTCATACAACTTTGAGGGGGAGAAAAAGTGTCTCCAAAGATCTCGACCAATCACAGGCCTACTTCATAGAAGGGGCGTGGCTAGATCCCTCAGTGCCTGAAACAACTTTATCTAAAAAGTTTTTCGCTTTTAAAAAAGTCAGTAATGTCGGTATCTTGAATTTCCAATTTCCTTATCTTATCTAATCTTATCTTATCTTAAAACTTTCCCTGGAACGTCTTGATTTTAACCACTTGATGGTACAGACGCGATGTATCGCTTTCCTCTATATCGTTCATAAAATGCGATGATTTGAGACTGGAAGAGATGCCACGTCATCATAAGTTGTGTATTTTGAACCTCAACTGACTTTTCCTGGACGGGACTCGAACCGAGTCTCTCCTGGATCACCGAGCTACCAGCTCTAAGGTCGCGTTCACGATAAGAACGATCTGCGTGTTCAGGTGTGAAACCAAAGAAGAGTTGTCTTTACAAACTGTTGCGCCACAATATGGGAGCGGAAAATGCGACACGTTTGAACCTCCAATCGGACTCTCCACTCACCGTAGACCCGCCGGCAGATTGAGCTACTTTTTAAATGACCGTTAGAAGGTCTTTAAAGTGAAAATGCACCCAAACTCATTTTCTTGATGTTGGGATTATCTTCAGAGTAAGTGTTCTTTTTTATAGTCATAAACAAAAATGTTTGTTCATTTTAATGTAGCGACCGGAGCTCGTCTGTAACGTCCCTCGTGTTGAAGCCTTGACGTGAGGAATTGTTTGGAAAAATCATAAATAAGTCTGTATTTTAAAGAGTGGAAGCGCTCGAGATATTTACCCGAGTGTTTCCTGTCTGTGTAGCATGTTAGCATGTTAGCTTCTGCTACAAACAACCTTAAAATATAGACAGTATAGATATTTATAGATAGTTTAAGTGTTTTTTATGGAACAATTCCTCGTGTTGAGGCTTCAATACAAGATGGACGTTACAGACGAGCAGTATTTGGATGTTTTTAAGTGTCTTTTGGGACGAAGATGACGACGAAGACAACTGAGCTCCAGTCGCTACATTAAAATGAACAAACATGTTTGTCTCCAACTCTAAAAAGTAACAGATTACTCTGAAAATAATCGCAACATAAGTCGACATGAGGGTGAGCAGAAAGATACATTCGTATTCAGGGTGAACTGTCACTTTAAGTCGACGGTAAACATCAGCTCGACTTTGTTCTAACGTCTGTTCTTTGGAGTCGAAGCCAACGCTGGTGTCGGCGTCACTCGCTCCTCTGAGGAGCTTCAAGGCTGAAGTTGAATCATCCTTCACAACCGACCGATGACGACTCGACTGCGTCTTCTCCAGAAGAACGTTCAACAAGGTTCAGGTCGTCCGCCGCCTCCTCGCGGCCCCCCGAGAGTTCACCATGAAAGTCCTCCGTAACTGGAGCGCTGACTCAGGACGTGAGCGCCGTCAGTGACACGGAACGTCTTCATCAGCCGCCGCATCCTGGCTGATCGATACCTCATCTCTGCGTGTCGATCCCCCGCGAGGAACCGACGTCCTTCCGCAGGACAAACACAGGCAGCGAGGAAGTCGTTTGTAATTGAGGTAACACCGTAAACCTCATGGAGGAGGACGGACGATTAGTCTCGTCGCCAAGGTTACGCTTCACGGCGGCGTCGCTGACAACCGTTGTTCATCACGGCAGGTTAGGGAAGCGCCCGTGTCGCCTCTCTAACCTCCACCTCCAGCCGTCCTTGACCTCCCAAACCGCAGTTGGCTGCCAGGACCAGGAATCTAACTCACAACACTAGTGGATTTAATTGAGTAGTTGATCAAACCTGGTCTAAAGTCTGAGCGACTTCTATCTGAGAAACTTAAACTCCCTACACGGCAGAAGTTTTAAGCTAATGTTAGACGTCGCCCTCTGGTGGAGAAAATGTTACCATTTCTCATAGCAGCTAATAAAATGCAACCCTACATACAAGGGTCGGTAGAAAATATTAATATCTTGATATAATGCGATATGTGTATTGATCCCCCCAAAAATTAAAATAAATCTAATAATTAATTTTCTTTATATGTTTTTTGTATGTGTAACATAGTTCCTTTATGGTTTATAGTTCAATAAAGTGTGTGTGAAATAAAATAGTTTTTACATATTACATATAAAATTAACGTTTTAAAATTAACGAAATATAACGTTTGCTCATTTGTGTGTTGCAATTAAACTTCCGACCGCTAGATGGCAGAAGTCCTTACGTCCTCTGCAGCTAAAGGAACAATGAAATCCTGGCGATGACTGAGGACGAGAGGATACAGTGACTCCAGCACCTTTTAAGTTACTTTAGTAACTTAGCATATTTTGGGTTGAAAACAAATGAAAGCAGTTACGACTTCGTCAAGAGTCATGTGGTCTGTAAATACTACAACACCAGAGTCAAGTACTGGACAATACTACACATATATACTTGTTACTGCAGTATCACAACACCAGAGTCAAGTACTGGACAATACTACACATATATACTTGTTACTACAGTATCACAACACCAGAGTCAAGTACTGGACAATACTACACATATATACTTGTTACTGCAGTATCACAACACCAGAGTCAAGTACTGGACAATACTACACATATATACTTGTTGCTACAGTATCACAACACCAGAGTCAAGTACTGGACAATACTAGACATATATACTTGTTACTACACTATCACAACACCAGAGTCAAGTACTCGACAATACTACACATATATACTTGTTACTACAGTATCACAACACCAGAGTCAAGTACTGGACAATACTACACATATATACTTGTTACTACACTATCACAACACCAGAGTCAAGTACTGGACAATACTACACATATATACTTGTTACTACACTATCACAACACCAGAGTCAAGTACTGGACAATACTACACATATATACTTGTTACTGCAGTATCACAACACCAGAGTCAAGTACTGGACAATACTACACATATATACTTGTTACTACAGTATCACAACACCAGAGTCAAGTACTGGACAATACTACACATATATACTTGTTACTACAGTATCACAACACCAGAGTCAAGTACTGGACAATACTACACATATATACTTGTTACTGCAGTATCACAACACCAGAGTCAAGTACTGGACAATACTACACATATATACTTGTTACTACAGTATCACAACACCAGAGTCAAGTACTGGACAATACTACACATATATACTTGTTACTACACTATCACAACACCAGAGTCAAGTGCTCGACAATACTACACATATATACTTGTTACTACAGTATCACAACACCAGAGTCAAGTATTGGACAATAATACACATATATACTTGTAACTACACTATCACAATATAGCGTTGACTGTATCGTGACACGTATCAACAGATTCTCGACTTCTCAATCATGTGTATACTAAAAGATTCAAGATGGTAAATAACCGGATCATAAACGTTAGCATCCGTGCTACGTAGCGCCAACAGAATCGCGCTCCTCTTCCCCCGAGGTCTCGTCGATGCGTCCGACACTCGGGAGCGAAAAACGCGACTTGTTCGCCGCCTTTGCATAATCTATGTAGCGTGACTTCGCCCGGATCGCACGTACGCGAGCGGAGGTGGAGACGCAGCCGCCTTTTCCAGCGACGGCTCCACAAGTCTTCCAATCCCGTGGCGTCGCACCTCTTTGTTTGCTAATACCTGGCGTTTCTGGGTCACAAGAAAAGGAGGCCAGAGCCGGTTTCCTGTCGGCGTCTCATGTACGCGCCCACGTCGAGGCCGCGGGAGTGGAATATATGTGTAACTGGATTACAATAATCAGATTACAGAACATTCCTGATGAAAATAGAAAAGCCACTTGCTCGAAGACCCGTTTTTAAAAAAGCTTCTTAGCGACGCACAATGACCGGAGGAGCCTTTTCTCCCCCGAGACGAGCTATTGGAGTGTTCGCCGCGACCAAACTGTTGCTCGTAGGGTCGATGGATTTACCACAAGCGTGACCCTGAAATGATACGTCTCAGTAGCTATAATATCGGCAGACACACACACACACACTAACACACACACTCAAGAATTACACAACATAAGGGAGGGCGTAAGGTCATCAGCTTGGGTCACAAACACCCTCCGGCCAGCCGGTCCACAGGCCCCGGTGTCAGAGTGGGTCTGACACACTCCACAACACACTGCTGCGAGGAAAACGCACACAACACCGTTTAACACACACACGCCTGCTGATTTAAAAAAAAAAAATAAGATGACTCAGCGGGAAAGGAAATGTCAAAAGTATTGGTCGTTTTTTTTTCTTCCCAAGACGAGATCATCGAGACTCTCGTGAACGAGACGAGGTTTGGAGAGAAAAAAGAATCACGTCCTGGACCTGAACGTCGACTATAGGATGTGAGCGACAGGTGGAGGCGCAGCGATCACTGATGATGAGGAACTTTACATAGTGGCGCCAGTTGAGCGCGTTCGTTTTTCGTATCCCGAGAGGATACAGTTACGACTGAGGGCGAGAGGATACAGTGACTCCAGCAGCTTTTAAAGCTGATGTTTGGACATATTTTGGTTTGAAAACAAATGAAAGCAGTTACAGCTGAGGATGAGAGGATGCAGTGAGTCTAGCAGCTTTTAAAGCTGATGTTTGGACATATTTTGGTTTGAAAACAAATGAAAGCAGTTACGACTGAGGATGAGAGGATACAGCGAGTCCAGCAGCTTTTAAAGCTGATGTTTGGACATATTTTGGTTTGAAAACAATTTAAAGCAGTTACGACTGAGGACAAGAGGATACAGTTGACTCCAGCAGCTTTTAAAGCTGATGTTTGGACATATTTTGGTTTGAAAACAAATGAAAGCAGTTACAGCTGAGGACGAGAGGATGCAGTGAGTCTAGCAGCTTTTAAAGTTGATGTTTGGACATATTTTGGTTTGAAAACAAATGAAAGCAGTTACGACTGAGGACAAGAGGATACAGTGACTCCAGCAGCTTTTAAAGCTGATGTTTGGATATATTTGGTTTGAAAACGAATGAAAGCAGTTACAGCTGAGGACAAGAGGATACAGTCGACTCCAGCAGCTTTTAAAGCTGATGTTTGGACATATTTTGGTTTGAAAACAAATGAAAGCAGTTACAGCTGAGGACGAGAGGATGCAGTGAGTCTAGCATCTTTTAAAGTTGATGTTTGGACATATTTTGGTTTGAAAACAAATGAAAGCAGTTACGACTGAGGACAAGAGGATACAGTGACTCCAGCAGCTTTTAAAGCTGATGTTTGGATATATTTGGTTTGAAAACGAATGAAAGCAGTTACGACTGAGGACAAGAGGATACAGTCGACTCCAGCAGCTTTTAAAGCGGATGTTTGGACATATTTTGGTTTGAAAACAAATGAAAGCAGTTACGACTGAGGACGAGAGGATACAGTGAGTCCAGCAGCTTTTAAAGCTGATGTTTGGACATATTTTGGTTAGAAAACAAAGAAAGCCGTTACGACTGAGGACGAGAGGATACAGTGACTCCAGCATCTTTTAAAGCGGATGTTTGGACATATTTTGGTTTGAAAACAAATGAAAGCCGTTACGACTGAGGACGAGAGGATACAGTGAGTCCAGCAGCTTTTAAAGCTGATGTTTGGACATATTTTGGTTTGAAAACAAATGAAAGCAGTCACGACTGAGGACGAGAGGATACAAGATAATGTTTGGCAAGAAAAAAAGAATCACGGACACCTGGACCCGAACGTCCACGTGTGGCGTCACTACAGGATGTGAACGACAGGTGGAGGCGAAGGGATCACTGATGACGAGGAACTTTACATTCGTGGCGCCCAAGTTGAGCGCGTTCGTTTTTCGTATCCCGACTGCGACAGCATCGGCCGAAGACGTTGCCAGAAGGAGGTCCTGAACGAGGAGGTGAACGAGGAGCTGAACGAGGAGGTGAACGAGGAGCTGAAGGAGGAGGTGAACGAGGAGGTGAACGAGGAGGTGAACGAGGAGGTGAACGAGGAGCTGAACGAGGAGGTGAACGAGGAGGTGAACGAGGAGGTGAACGAGGAGCTGAACGAGGAGGTGAACGAGGAGCTGAATGAGGAGGTGAACGAGGAGGTGAACGAGGAGGTGAACGAGGAGGTGAACGAGGAGCTGAACGAGGAGGTGAACGAGGAGGTGAACGAGGAGCTGAACGAGGAGGTGAACGAGGAGGTGAACGAGGAGGTGAACGAGGAGGTGAACGAGGAGGTGAACGAGGAGCTGAACGAGGAGGTGAACGAGGAGGTGAACGAGGAGGTGAACGAGGAGCTGAACGAGGAGGTGAACGAGGAGCTGAATGAGGAGGTGAACGAGGAGGTGAACGAGGAGGTGAACGAGGAGGTGAACGAGGAGCTGAACGAGGAGGTGAACGAGGAGGTGAACGAGGAGGTGAACGAGGAGCTGAACGAGGAGGTGAACGAGGAGCTGAATGAGGAGGTGAACGAGGAGGTGAACGAGGAGGTGAACGAGGAGGTGAACGAGGAGCTGAACGAGGAGGTGAACGAGGAGGTGAACGAGGAGCTGAACGAGGAGGTGAACGAGGAGGTGAACGAGAAGGTGAACGAGGAGGTGAACGAGGAGGTGAACGAGGAGGTGAACGAGGAGGTGAACGAGGAGGTGAACGAGGAGGTGCAACAGGAGAGTATCTGTGTGTCACGGTGGGAAATAAACTGAAGCCTTTTGTGGGTGAAAGAGGAAGAAAAGTCTGTCCAGCACCTCCTCCTCTGCATCTCCTGAGCCGGGGACAGTGAGCAGTCATTCCCCCCTGCGGGCCCTGGGTGACATACAAGCACCTCCTCCTCCTCCTGCTCCTCCTCCTCCTCCTTTTCCAACAGGAACTCGAGCCACACTGGAGCGTGCGACTCTCTCGGACATCATTATGCACACTTACTTACGCCACTCATGCAAACACATGTGCTCGCACACGACAGGATGTGGAGTGACAGCGTCATCCCCCCGTCCGTCCTGTCGTCCTCCTTTCAATCTTCCTCTATTTCGGGCCTCCCTGTCACCCGGGCCCTCCAGGTTTGGGGGGGGGGGGGTCCCCGAGGCGACATGAGTCGTCGCGTGGCAAGAGGCCTTCGCCGGAGCGGCGGCGGCGGCGAAAAGGTTCAGGAGGAGCCGTTCGTAAGTTTCACTCGCCTCGATGCTCTCGGAGCGGAAAATACGATGGAAGTCCGACGGCGGTTAAAAGTCGAGGATGAATCCCCGACGCACTCCAGAGAGTTACCCCGATGTGCGCTCGAAAAAAAGATGACAGTTACGAATGAGGACGAGAGGATACAGTGACTCCAGCAGCTTTAAAAGCGGATGTTTGGACATATTTTGGTTCGAAAACAAAGAAAGCCGTTACGACTGAGGACGAGAGGATACAGTGACTCCAGCAGCTTTTAAAGCTGATGTTTGGACATATTTTGGTTTGAAAACAAATGAAAGCAGTTACGACTGAGGACGAGAGGATACAGTGACTCCAGCAGCTTTTAAAGCGGATGTTTGGACATATTTTGGTTTGAAAACAAATGAAAGCAGTTACGACTGAGGACGAGAGGATACAGTGACTCCAGCAGCTTTAAAAGCTGATGTTTGGACATATTTTGGTTTGAAAACAAATGAAAGCAGTTACGACTGAGGACGAGAGGATACAGTGACTCCAGCAGCTTTTAAAGCGGATGTTTGGACATATTTTGGTTTGAAAACAAATGAAAGCAGTTACGACTGAGGACGAGAGGATACAGTGACTCCAGCAGCTTTAAAAGCTGATGTTTGGACATATTTTGGTTTGAAAACAAATGAAAGCAGTTACGACTGAGGATGAGAGGATACAGTGACTCCAGCAGCTTTTAAAGCGGATGTTTGGACATATTTTGGTTTGAAAACAAATGAAAGCAGTTACGACTGAGGACGAGAGGATACAGTGACTCCAGCAGCTTTTAAAGCGGATGTTTGGACATATTTTGGTTTGAAAACAATTGAAAGCAGTTACGACTGAGGACGAGAGGATACAATCGACTCCAGCAGCTTTAAAAGCTGATGTTTGGACATATTTTGGTTTCAAAACAAATGAAAGCAGTTACGACTGAGGACGAGAGGATACAGTGACTCCAGCAGCTTTTAAAGCTGATGTTTGGACATATTTTTGCTCGTAAAAAAACCAACCTTTTTCAAGATGACTCGACTGTAGCGCGAAGAATAAATCGGCGGCGGCGACTCGTACGCCCTCGCCCGGCGCCGGCTGTGTGTGGGCGGAGACAATGAAGGGTGGAGGTTAAAAAAAAAATCAATCGCTTCGGCGAAAGTTTGTTTCCCGTCGATGACCGTTTCGAAGGATTGATCCCGACGTCCTTCGGCCGGCGGAGGTCGTGACGACGACTTACATGTTTTATACGCTCGTCAGACGGAGGCTTGACCGGGATTTACACTTCAATGTCCTGGAATACTTCGCCCCCCCCACACCCCTCCTAGACCCCTCCGACCGCCTCCGGCAAATATGATACGCAGCAGACTGTGATTATGACGCCGAGCCAAGGTGGCCGTAAAGTAGATCCGGGCCGGGATTCTGTCGATAGAGAGAGAAATGTGCTTTTAAACTGTGAACGTCCTCTCGGAGGAGCAGAGCTGCTCAGTCAGCGCTTCCTGTAATAGTTACAGATGCTCCAGGAGATTCAAGTCCCAACACACACACACACACACACACACACACACACACACACACACACACACACACACACACACTCACACACACACACACACCAGAGAGCTGCACAGGGCTTTCCTCGCTGGTCCGAGGGTTGAACTCGCCTCAGCAAATGTAAAGTCAGGATGAAAAACTAGTTCACCGAGTCTTTTTTTCTTCTCCTTCAGTTTTACAGCGTGTGAGAGCATCGACCCGGAATGAAGAGTCAAAACTCATCGACTGACATCTTGTGAGGCGAACAACAATCTCAAGGTAAAAGCAGCACAGGTCGACGGAGACGACGAGATCCACGAGGTTCACCCGATCTGTGGGTAACTGTGACAGTCCGACTCTCCCGACTCTCTCATGTAGTAAATGTTAAACCTTCTTCTTTAAGATACAAGTCCATCATCATGACCATGTTTTCAACTCATTACTTTATAAAGTTGCTCTGAAATCTGGGCGAACGAGAGGTTACGAGAGTCCATGATGACGTAATAATGGCTTCACTCCTCCTCCAACCAGCTGTAATCACACCCCCGCTTTGATTATACAACGAGTTCTTGTAGGTGGAGACTTTTGGGATTGATGACGCGCAGTGACAAACCTTCACGTTTTAATAATCACAGCACAGCGACGATACCTATATCGTTAATTTACCGTCAAATACTACAAAAAGTCCACTTGGAAGGCGACTCGTTACGGGGTCAGGGGTCGCCCCGTAAACCAAGACGGACCCAAACCTCCCTCCTTTAAGAGTGGGCGTGGTTATGGTCAACGAGATTACATCTCCAGAACAACAAAGTCTTTTCAGTGGGCGAGGCTTAAGATCATTTTCTAATGTCAATGTTTCAACGAAAACAGAGTTTTGTACAAACACACACTGATGATACAAAAGAGACACACAACACAACAACACACACTGATGATACAATAGAGTCACACATCACAACAACACACACACTGATGATACAAAAGAGACACACAACACAACAACACACACTGATGATACAATAGAGTCACACATCACAACAACAACACACACACTGATGATACAATAGAGTCACACATCACAACAACAACACACACACTGATGATACAATAGAGTCACACATCACAACAACAACACACACAATGAGGATACAATAGAGTCCCACATCACAACAACAACACACACACTGATGATACGATAGAGTCACACATCACAACAACAACACACACACTGATGATACAATAGAGTCACACATCACAACAACAACACACACAATGAGGATACAATAGAGTCCCACATCACAACAACAACACACACACTGATGATACGATAGAGTCCCACATCACAACAAAAACACACACACTGAGGATACAATAGAGTCACACATCACAACAAAAACACACACACTGATAATACAATAGAGTCACACATCATAACAACACACACACTGAGGATACAATAGAGTCACACATGACAACAACAACACACACACTGATGATACAATAGAGTCACACATCACAAAAACACACACACTGATGATACAATAGAGTCACACATCACAAAAACACACACACTGATGATACAATAGAGTCACACATCACAAAAACACACACACTGATGATACAATAGAGTCACACATCACAACAACGCACATACACACTTGAATCAACTACACGTCCCTCGAGTAGTTGTCGTGACAAAGAACTTCCTTTCATCTCTCGTGTGAGTCTATAAAAGTAAGTGAAACTGGTGGGGGTCTAAAGTTAGAGGAGAGTCAAAGTGGTGGAATAGATTCATCAGATCGTTCGGAGGATGGATCGTATTCTATGAAAGGCTTAAAGAAAGTGATTGATTATTTGAATGACACTTGTGATGTAACGACGGAATCTGTGCCGACGATCTTCTGAACCCACAGCAGCTCTGACTGTCTGAGTGTCTGAGCGTCTCCATGTTCAACAGACGAGCGTCACACACTCACATCTCCTGCCATGAAGCATCGATAAGAACTCTACGTCGAGCAGCTCTTCACATCCACGTCTGAACCCACGACGTCGCTACTGTTTCTGTGGAATCTTCCCCGCGAGCGTCGCACGACGACAGTCGCCCGCGAGGATCAGGCGCTCGTCACTCTCGCCTCACACGCTCCTGACAGGCCGACCCGGGCGAGCGCTGAAGTCACGACGACTCCAGGAGATGCTGCAGCAGATTCTTAACCCGGGGACGAGGCATGTGCTCACGTCGAATTAAGGACACCTCGGACATCTGCTCGGTATCACTGTCGTCTCCAGGCTTGTTCCAAAATATCGATGTGGCGATATATCGCAATGTTCTTTTCCACCATACTGTATCGGTATATTTTGGTGACTGAGGACGAGAGGATACAGTGACTCCAGCAGCTTTTAAAGCTGATGTTTGGACATAATTTGGTTTAAAAACAAATGAAAGCATTTATGACTGAGGACGAGAGGATACAGTGAGTCCAGCAGCTTTTAAAGGTGATGTTTGGACATAATTTGGTTTAAAAACAAATGAAAGCAGTTATGACTGAGGACGAGAGGATACAGTGACTCCAGCAGCTTTTAAAGGTGATGTTTGGACATATTTTGGTTTAAAAACAAATGAAAGCAATTATGACTGAGGACGAGAGGATACAGTGACTCCAGCAGCTTTTAAAGCTGATGTTTGGACATATTTTGGTTTAAAAAGAAATGAAAGCAATTATGACTGAGGACGAGAGGATACAGTGACTCCAGCAGCTTTTAAAGCTGATGTTTGGACATATTTTGGTTTGAAAACAGATGAAGGCAGTTACGACTGGGGACTAGAGGATACAGTGACTCCAGCAGCTTTTAAAGCTGATGTTTGGACATATTTTGGTTTGAAAACAAATGAAAGCAGTTACGACTGAGGACGAGAGGATACAGTGACTCCAGCAGCTTTTAAAGCTGATGTTTGGACATAATTTGGTTTAAAAACAAATGAAAGCAATTATGACTGAGGACGAGAGGATACAGTGACTCCAGCAGCTTTTAAAGGTGATATTTGGACATAATTTGGTTTAAAAACAAATGAAAGCAATCATGACCGAGGACGAGAGGATACAGTGACTCCAGCAGCTTTTAAAGCTGATGTTTGGACATATTTTGGTTTAAAAACAAATGAAAGCAATTATGACTGAGGACGAGAGGATACAGTGACTCCAGCAGCTTTTAAAGCTGATGTTTGGACATATTTTGGTTTAAAAACAAATGAAAGCAATTATGACTGAGGACGAGAGGATACAGTGACTCCAGCATCTTTTAAAGCTGATGTTTGGACATAATTTGGTTTAAAAACAAATGAAAGCAATTATGACTGAGGACGAGAGGATACAGTGACTCCAGCAGCTTTTAAAGGTGATATTTGGACATAATTTGGTTTAAAAACAAATGAAAGCAATCATGACCGAGGACGAGAGGATACAGTGACTCCAGCAGCTTTTAAAGCTGATGTTTGGACATATTTTGGTTTAAAAACAAATGAAAGCAATTATGACTGAGGACGAGAGGATACAGTGACTCCAGCAGCTTTTAAGGCTGATGTTTGGACATAATTTGGTTTAAAAACAAATGAAAGCAATTATGACTGAGGACGAGAGGATACAGTGACTCCAGCAGCTTTTAAAGCTGATGTTTGGACATATTTTGGTTTGAAAACAGCTGAAGGCAGTTACGACTGGGGACGAGAGGATACAGTGACTCCAGCAGCTTTTAAAGCTGATGTTTGGACATATTTTGGTTTGAAAACAAATAAAAGCAGTTACGACTTCGTCAAGAGTCATGTGGTCTGTAAATACTACAACACCAGAGTCAAGTACTGGACAATACTACACATATATACTTGTTACTACACTATCACAACACCTGAGTCAAGTACTGGACAATACTACACATATATACTCGTTACTACAGTATCGTTGACCCTGTATCACAAGATGTATCGTATCAGATTCCCGCCAATACACACACTAGTTTTCATGCCAATAAAAGATTATAAAGAAAAGCAACAGCTTCAAAGTTTTTCTCCATTAGATGTGTCCGTTACAACGTCATCGCAATTATCAAGTTAGGTCGGAAAGTTCCACCTCTGAACTAATCATCGGTCATACATGTTCCAGGGTTCGGAAACAAGGAGGTCCCGCGACGATACGTACATCTTTAATTTACCGTCAAATACTACCAAGAGTCCACTTGGAAGGCGACTCGTCCCGGGGTCGGGGGACCGAGACGCTTGGACCCCCCTTCTTTTTAGAAACCTAGTCCAGCTCCTGGACTCCAGGACCGGAGCGTTGTCGGGCGACACCGAGCACAAGGGAGAGACACAAACAACGGCAATAACGATGCGAATAAATGATCGAGGTTGTAGGTTTTGGCCTGAGCCACCGGGAGAGAATTAGCAGCGGCGCTGGAGAGCATGCATCATTGACAGCAGTATCAATAATGCATGGAGCTCCGCTGTCACTGGACGGCTATATTTAAAGGAGGAGGACTGACGGGGAGGAAATGAAGCCGAGCGGCGCTGGAAGTGGGCTCGCAGGGGCGGAGGGAACCAGCGTGGAACACCGGCCTCGGGGGCTGCGGCTCGAGCGGACGGCGCTGGATGATGGTTCTCGGATCGCTCCGGCTCAGGAAAAAACAACTTCCGCCAGAACAACAAGTTTGTTTCCACCTCCGAGCTCAGAACTGTCTAATGATCTCCGGCTTTAATCTCTGGTGTGGGAGCTCGTGTGCGGCGAACCTAAACCACCGCCAACAATCCTACGCTCGGTTCTGTGGCGTCGTGTCGGCGGCGCAGAAAGAAACAAATGACATCGACTCCCATTACTACGGATGCAGGAAAAATGTAAAGCAGCGTTGAAGTAAAAATAAACTCTATTTAGCTAAAGACGCACCAACAAATATTATTAAAAAAAAGAGAGAAAAGGTTATAGTTACAACTGTGTATCATCCAGAATCTGACGATATAACGTGATACTGTAGTAACAAGTGTGTATTTGTAGTATCGATCACTGTTTTACTGTCAGTAAAAGTGAAGGAAATTAACGTCCCTGATGAAGATCATGACTGAGAAGGCTGTTACGAACAGTCCAGCCTCCATCTTACGTTCCCTTCTTAGTCAAAGATCTTCTTAAGCTAATAGCAACTCCGCGCCTAAGAAGATCGTAGGTAAGATCGTAGTTAAGAGCTTGTTAAGATCGTAGTTAAGAGCTTGTTAAGATCTTGTTAAGATCGTAGTTAAGATCGTAGTTAAGATCGTAGTTAATATCTTCTTAAGATCGTAGTTAAAAGCTTGTTAAGATCGTAGTTAAGAGCTTGTTAAGATCGTAGTTAAGAGCTTGTTAAGATCGTAGTTAAGAGCTTGTTAAGATCGTAGTTAAGATCGTAGTTAAGATCTTCTTAAGATCATAGTTAAAAGCTTGTTAAGATCATAGTTTAGAGCTCGTTAAGATCATAGTTAAGAGCTAGTTAAGATCGTAGTTAACAGCTTCTTAAAGAGCTACGATATGGCCAATAGAACCCAACCATCCTTTATTCATCTTTTTTTCCATCAATCTGTTTGTCTGTCCTTCTGCCCACCTATTAATTCATCCATCCCTTCATCCATCTACAAACCCTTCAATTATCCATCCATCCATCCATCCATCCATCCATCCATCCATCCATCCATCCATCCATCCATCCATCCATCCATCCATCCATCCATCCATTCATCCAACCACTGATTTATCCATCCACCCAACCATCCATTCTTTCAACTATTTATCCGTGCATTCACTCATTAAACCGTCAATCCCTCCATCAATCCTCCAATCAATCCATCTGTCTTCCCATCTGTCCTCCCACACTTTTGTTTAATCCCTTCGTCCATCTGTCCATCCATCCACTCACCCATCAGTTCATTCGACTATTTATTCTTCCATCCATCTATTCCCCCGTACATCATCTACCCAAACTATCCTTCCTGTTATTCGTCTGTCGGTTCATCCGTCCATAAATCCATCATCAATCCACCCATACATCTGTTCGCTCATATATTAATTCATCCCTCCATCTTCCGAATCCGACTCAAGTTTAGGTCGTGGCGGCAGCAGCCGGAGCAGCGAGGTCCAGATTGTCCTCTTTCTTACAGCTCTCCTTTGAGAACACTCTGGTGTGAAAGGTCAAGTGGGAGACATCGTCTCTGCAATGTGTCCTGGCTCTGCCCTGAGGCCTCCTCCCAGTTTCCTAGAATAACTCCTCAGAGAATCCAGACGGAAATAGATTTTATCCCGCCATCTTGTTCTTTGGGTCACAAACTCACTGACCGTAGATGAACAAGAGCAAGTATCGGAATAAGTCGTCAAATAATAGTCGAGCTATTTGTATTATTTTGGTACCAAAGGAACGAGTCCAGCAGCAGTTCAAGGTCATGCGACGGTTTCTCTACAAAGAAATGTCACCGAAAGTCTATGTTTAGCGTCAGGAGTCAAGACGCGCCGACGAGGGCTGTCGCGGCGGCAACGGTTGCCAGGGAAACATGGCGGATGCGGAGAGGAGTGGACCAGCGTTTGTCGCCTCCGAAGGAAACGCTGGTCGAGATGTTGAAGAGTCTCAACGGATCGACACGTGGAGAGGAACTGAAGACTCGCGAGTCATAGTGAGTCAGGAGGAGGTGAAGAAGAGAGTGCAGGTAGGGTAGGACAGGTGCAGACCAAGGTCACGGCTATGATCCGAGACGTCCCCGGGTCTGCCCCGGGGTCTCCCCCCAGTTGCGTCCAGTCATAAAGACTCAGAAAGTGAGTCCGTGGAGTTTGAGACGATCTCAGCAAGAAAAGATGAAGAGAAGATGGACCACATCACCGTCGCCATGGTAACCTAGACGAACATTTGGCTCCTTTATGTCACCTCCGCAACCTCGGAAAAACTCTCGACTTAAAAAGCTGACGAAGAACGATGAGTCAGCAGAATCCTGACATGACTAAGGACTTTTCACTCTTCTTTTCAAAAACCGACTCGAAGCAAACGTCACCGAAGATCAAAGCGGCAGAAGCTTCAACAAAAACTGAGACTCACCCGTGACGTCTTCTCGCTCCAGGACCTTCAGCTCCTCCTGCACGTCCTCGCTTCCCCGACGCCCTGGCCTCGGGGGTTCTTGACGGCCGTTTCCCTGCGCTTCCACGGACCAATGACGGCGCTCCAGGTCTTCGGAAAAGTCGTGATCCTTCTTGTGTTTCCCTTTTTTTGTTGTTGCTTTAAACGTTTGACCTTCCTCGTGCACAGGTTACAGCAATACCAAGGAAATATGAACCATCATAAAAACTAAAAATATCTAGACCGACTGTCATCATTATATAAACCAGAATAAACATATATTTCAATTAATAAGTTTATAAATTTAGGGGTTTTTTTGTATTTAGGATCAGAAAACGGTACCAGGGTTAAGCAGCTGAACTAAGTGAACTAAACACATGAAGAATTAAATAGAATTAAAATGAAATCACAGTCAAACAACATCATATCATCGGCAAATTATCAAACACTAAAATACAAATTGACCCAAAAAAGGGCAACAACACACTCTTGTCTTTTTAAATAAACTGAAACTGAAACTAAACTCATTAAATAACTGCAAATGTGAGTTAATCTTAAAACACTAACTAGTAGCACAGGACACTAGTTAACCCAGGTACCGACGTCTTTCATCTGAGCTCCAAACATTGACTCCAATATATTTAATTATTCAAATATGTATTTGTTTCTTTGAATACTTTTGTCCACACGGCCACGAACAACAAAATGTCAACATGACAAAGTCCCTTTTATGTGCCAGGTTTTTTAATTTTCAAAGTGACCTCTGCTAACAGAACATCTCTTATAATTATGACCAGTGTAATCGTCTAATTATAATAACAAGAACAATATTACAATAAAGAGAAACACACGAGTTTAAAAAAACAAACAAAAAAACAGAAATGAAACTAGATAAAAACTCAAAATCAAAAACACGTCTCAGAATGACTTTTTTTTTTTTCTTAAAAGAGATTGATAAGGTATTATCTTTTTTTTTTCCTTTTTTTTCATAGATGTCCTTGTCGTTTAAAAATATTTCCGCCTCTGCTCTTTTTTTTCTTTCTTTTTTTTTTTTGTCCGTGAACGTCTTACCTTTGTCGTCCCTTTTTTTCCTTCGCTGCCGTACAATCCACTCAAACACGACAACACTGAGACACAGTTGTGTAATAATCCACTGAAGCAAGTCTTCAAAAGTCTGTGGAGTCAATCTGAGGTTGTGTTTTTTTTTTTTTTTTTTGTTGTTGAAAAAACTCCTTCTGTTGCGGTCGTCTCAAAGTCACAACACAACTGCAGCGTCGCACACAAATGAAACGGAACAATGTACTTCTCTGCTATTCGTAGGCACAAGTAGTGATAATAATAGTCATAGCATGATAATAATGACAACACAAGAACGACTGATATGTATCTCTGCCTCCTTTTTTTTTTAAAAACTAGAACTAGCAGCTTTTGTCCCAATCTGATGACGTCATCGTCATTACTATCATTATGATCATTATTATTAGTACTGTGGACAAACCCCCTCCCCCCCCCGCACCAGTATGACCCTGTTGACAGCAGAAACTGTGGCTACGAAAAAAAAAAAGTCAACGTAAAAATCACTGGAGTCTTTCGATTCTAGCGGTCGAGTCGGCCATTTTGACCCACGTACCGGAAAAAAAGTGGCCTCTTTTTAAATATACTCTTCAGAGTCCGAGACTCTTTTTTTTTTTATAATTTATTTATTTGAATGAAAATATATTTACGTATATAATATGTACTTTCAGTGTCTCGTCGTCGTTCCTTTCCTAAAACCAGGAAAAAAGTGAATCAAACAAACGTTGTTTTCCCTGTGAAGTCCTGGTACCAGGTCGCTGCTCTAGTTTCCACTTCCTGTGTTCTCCTGCGTCCCGGGGACCTGGGACGGCTGCTCAGCCTCCAAAACACTCTTTGTTATTCCGCGTCTCTGCCAAAATGCTAATCTGACAACATGTTCGACGGGCCAACGTCAGATCTCCCTCCTCATATATACACCGAGTGCGTCTTGAAATATACAAACCGATCTGTAGAAAACCCAGAAAGGTTCATTGCACTTGTATTTTCGTGGTTTTTTGGACTTTGGCAAAAAGACGATTATGAATTTTTCTGGATGTCGCTAACCCGTGTTAGCAGGTGCTATTTGTGTGGCCAGTGCCGTCGGATTAGTTGTTTGTTTTTTTCGGGCCAGCTTGTTTGTTTCAACGAAACGACGTGAAAAGTCACAAGATCCTGTCCCCGGAGGGCAGTTTGGCTACAATCAGTCTGGTTCTCCTGGTCCCGCCTTGTTTTCCAACCAAAACCTGGTTCAAATCTGAGTCTCCTGCACGTTTTCCTTCGAGCCACTCTTGAACAGCAGCGGCTCGTTCTGGCCTTTACCCATCAGGCCTTTCAGGGAACTGTGAAGACTCAACTGCGGCAGGGGCACCGGTGTAGGGAGGGTGCCCCCCATGGGCAACCCTCCGCTCAAGGTGGTCGAGACCTGGGAACACGACATGTTTTGCGAGCACGGGTTGTTGTTGTTGTTGAGGCCCATGCCGGCGCCCAGGGTCATCATGTTGTTGTTGAAGTGGTGAGGTTTGTAGTAGTGGTTGAGATGCTCCGATCGGGCCAGGTTGGGCAGGTTGACTATTTCCGGGTGGTGCATCCTGAGACTCTGACCCCCCACTAATCCGCCGCCACCCTGCGTCACAGCTGCTCCTCCCGAGATCCCTCCGCCCCGGCTGCCATTGCCGGCGGCGAGCTCGTCCTCCACGTTGATGATCTCGATGGCTCGTGCCGGGCCGTGATGTTTGTGCAGCTGGTGCTGCTTCCTCAGCTTGTAAAACACCACCAGCATCACCGCTGCCATGAAAGTGATCGCTACGAAGCAGCCGATGATGATCTTGGTGGTCTTCATCACGTCGTCCAGCCCGGAGAAGCCCGGCTCCGTTATGGGCACAGTGAAGGTGGGCCGCGTCGCTCGGGGCGTGGAGGAATTCCAGCCGACGGAAAGGGAAGAAGCCGTAGTGACGCCATCCGGCCACAGGTGGCCCGAGGGTGTCGGACCCGGGTGGACCCGAATGAAGGTCTCATTGATGGCAACCAAGGCGGACTCCTCATCTACTCCCACCGTTTCCACGGTTTCCACAGTGACAGTCGTGAAATAGGTGTAGTTGACGCTGGCATCCGCCGCCGTGACGTTGAGGACGGCGGTCGCGGTGGTGTTCCCGGCGGCGTTGGTCACCATGCACGTGTACTGGCCGGTGTCACGTAGGGTGACGTTGGTGAAGTTGAGGGTACCGTCGTGCAGAACCGATATCCTAACTTTATAAGAGCCGTGAGTCATGAGGGTACCGTTGGGGGTAATCCAGTTCACGGACGTCGTGGAAGTGCTGGTTCGACACTTGAGCTCGGCGGCCATTCCCTCCGTGACGTTCAGATCCGTGGGGGGCTCGACGATGACCGGTGCGAAACAGGTGAAGTGGCTCTGGTCCAGCTCGCCGATGTATTTGCCCTTCAGGAAGGGGGGCGCGTGGCAGCGGGCGCAGCAGGTGGTGTTGCTAGGAACCGTCTCTTTCAACCACCAACTGAGCCACAGCACGTCGCAGTTGCACACCCAGGGGTTGTGGTTCAAGTGTACCCTCTCCAGCTGGTGAAGGGGGGTGAAGAGGTCATGAGGTAAAGAGTGCAGGGAGTTGTGCGACAGGTTTAGCTCCTCCAGGTTCTTCAGGTCGTCGAAGGCGTTGCGTTCGATGACGGACACCTGTGAATGCATCAGCCACAGCTTCCTCAGAGAGACCAAGCCCTGAAAAGATCCGGGTCTGATGATCTCCAACCGGTTCCCCGACAACTCCAGCTCCTCCAAACGCACGAGAGCAGTCAATTTGGGGATGTCCTTCAGCCCGCACATGCCCAAGTTCAGGTACCGAAGATTGACCAGGCCTACGAAGGCCGCATCGGAGATAAAATCCAACTTCTTGAGCTCTCCGAGGTCCAGACGGCGCAGGGAGGGCACCCGGTGGAAAGCGTAGCCCGGAAGGGTCTCGATGGGGTTGTTCCGCAGCCACAGCTCCCGCAGTTTGCTGAGGTACTCGAACGCATGGGACGGCACCAGGGTGAGGCGGTTGTCAAAGAGCTCCAGCGTGTTGAGGTTCGGGAGGCCATTGAATGCACCGACCTCGATCTGACGGATCTGATTCTTGGACAGCTGCAGGATCTCCAGGTGCCTCAGGTGCTTGAAGGTGTCCGACTTGATCACCTGGGGAGACACACACACACGGGTCAGAATCACAGCTGAAACTACACACCTACAGCTCGGACTCTTAAAGCTCACTTTGGGCGATCAATGAAGCTTGTGTGCGTCATTTTAAGATCTTCAAATTGTTTTTGGTCGTATTTACCAACTGAAGGTAAAACTTAAAACAACTTTCGTTATATACACAACAACATAACGAGTTTGTAATCACTCAAACAACATAAATTAACAACACAACTACAATATTTGTATAATACAGCTAAACAAAAAACAGACATTACCCCAAAAACTGAAAACACAAATAATAGTTTCAGCCTTTTGAGTTTTGTTGTGTTGTGATCCAGCGTTTGTTCTTGTGTTTAGCCTCCTTTGTTGTGTTGTGTGCGGTTGTGTTTTCCTCTCGACTAAAAGAACAACACACAGCGCAGTCAGATTATATCAGATGTCGTCTCATAATCTGGATTACGGAGGCTCACGGAGTTTCTCGGGGTAAACGTCGTTTGTGACGCTCCTCGGAGATGATCGTCTTTGTCAGGAGTCACAACACACTCGGAGGTTAGTGTGTGACGGTGGAGACACAGGAAGTCCTGGAGTCGGACCACTGTGGAGCACCGGGGGGCGAGAGAGTGGAGGGGAGCGAGAGAATAGTCTGTCAAGTCTTTCCTCTCTAAGCGGAGGAGAAAAGAAAGAATGTTGGAGGAGAAAAGAAAGAATGTTGGAGGAGAAAAGAGAGAATTTTTCTGCTACTGAAGTTCAAACGGTTTCTGGCTTAAAACAGTTTCATCCTGAACTAGAATCAAGATCCTGTAGATCCTTATATTCCTTTATTAAAACATCCATCCATCCATCCATTGTATCTATCCATCCATCCATCCATCCATCATCATCCATCCATTGTATCCATCCATTGTATCCATCCATCCATCCATCCATTGTATCTATCCATCTACTGTATCCATTCATTAATCCTTCCATCCATCCGTCCATCCATCCGTCCGTCCATCCGTCCTTCCATCCATCCGTCCATCCACCCACCCACCCATCCACCCATCCGTCCATCCGTCCATCCGTCCATCCATCATCCATCCATCCATCCATCCATCCATCCATCCATCCATCCATCCACCCGTCCATCCACCCATCCGTTCGTCCATCCGTCCATCCATCTGTCCATCCGTCCATCCATCCATCCATCCATCCATCCATCCATCCATCCATCCATCCATCCATCCATCCATCCATCCATCCATCCATCCATCTACTGTATCCATCCATCCATCCATCCACTGTATCCACTGTATCCATCCATCTACAGTATCCATCCATCTACTGTATCCATCCATCCATCCATCCATCTACTGTATCCATCCATCCATCCATCCACTGTATCCACTGTATCCATCCATCTACTGTATCCATCCATCTACTGTATCCATCCATCCATCCATACATCTACTGTATCTATCCATCCATCCATCTACTGTATCCATCCATCTATGCATCCATCCAGACTTTGTCGAAAGACTGAGCGTCTCTGGAAGTCCACTAAACTTGAGGTGCACAGACTTCACCTCAGGGATCTGATGTCTTCTTACGATGAGATGGTGGAAACTGCTAGATCTGATTACATCAGAAAACTGGTAGCAGCAAAAAAGAAAAACACCAAAGTGTTGTCTGACACAATTCATTCTCTCGTGTCGCCTGCTCCTCAAATCACGCCTGTCTTCTGTGAAGCTGACAGCAATGCATTGTTGAGATTTTTCATTGACAAAATTAAATTGATCAAAGAGAAAATCCCTCCCCCTTTGTTTGGAACCTCTACTGTCTCTGAGCCCCTCTCCTCCTCTTGGTCTTCCTTCACTGCTGTATTTTTGGGTTACATCCCGGCACTAGTGAACAAGATGAAACCCTCCTCTTGCTCAGATGACGTCCTTCCTTGTAGGCTTTTTAACGAAGTATTTGCTGTAATGCATCTATCCATCTATCTACTGTATCTATCCATCCATCCATCTATCCATCCATCTATCTACTGTATCTATCCAGCCATCCATCAATCTACTGTATCTATCAATCTATGCATCCATCCATCTATCTACTGTATCTATCCATCCATCCATCTATCTACTGTATCTATCCATCCTACCATCTATCTATCTACTGTATCCATCCATCCATCCATCCATCCATCCATCTAATCTATCTATCATCCATCTATCTACTGTATCTATCCATCTATGCATCCATTTATCTATCTACTGTATCTATCCATCCATCCATCCATCCATCCATCTATCTACTGTATCTATCCATCTATGCATCCATCTATCTATCTATCTATCTACTGTATTCATCCATCCATCCATCCATCCATCCATCCATCCATCCATCCATCCATCCATCCATCCATCCACCCACCCATCCATGTACTGTATCCATCCATCCATACATACATTTATCATTCCATCAATGGATTCATCCATTTATCCATCCATCTATCAATCTACCCATCAATCCACACATCCATCCATCTATCAATCTACCCATCAATCCACACATCCATCCATCTCTCTATATATCAATGTATTCATCTATCTGATCATCCATCCATATGAAATACCTTTGCTCATCCATCGTTCATCCATCCATCCATTAATGAATCTCTATCTGACCTTCATCCCTTCATCACGAGAGAACCAAACCTAATAAAGAGGTTTCAAAAGATTCAACCTCAGACGGAGAATCTCTCGACCCCTGGACTGTGAGTGTGAGTCTGTATCGACGTCGCTGCTCAACTGATCTCCTCCTGCAGCTGCGAGGCCACAAAACGCCGACCAGGGACCGGAGACGAATCGTCGACGCATACAAAAGTCGGCGCAGAGTCATGGAAATATTCCTTCCTCTCCATCCATCACACTCTCCCAGAGTGCAGTGCGGCTGGAAGAAGCTCTGGCTCTCATTACTGTGTATCTCACAGATGTTCGTCATCACAAAACTGCTCCATCAGTGAAGCTTCAGCAGAGATGAGACCAAACAGTGACAACAACAACTTTCACATCAAACCTGTTTGTATGAACTCGTTCATTAAAAATAAAAATACTTTCTTTTGGAGGTTCACTTTTTACACTTCTTCTCATGCATGTCTTTAAATGTTCTTCAATATTTACTTCTTAAGTTAAATAAATCTCGAATAAAATATTACACTCATATTACACACATGTTTGTGAAAGTGTGTGTGTGTGTTTGAGTGTGTTTTCTGAAGATGTGTGTGTGTTTGAGTGTTTGTGTGTGTTTGTGAAGGTGTGTGTGTGTGTTTGAGTGTTTGTGTGTGTTTGTGAAGGTGTGTGTGTGTTTGAGTGTTTGTGTGTGTTTGTGAAGGTGTGTGTGTTTGAGTGTTTGTGAAGGTGTGTGTGTGTTTGAGTGTGTGTGTGTGTTTGAGTGTTTGTGAAGGTGTGTGTGTGTTTGAGTGTGTGTGTGTGTTTGAGTGTTTGTGAAGGTGTGTGTGTGTGTGTGTTTGAGTGTTTGTGTGTGTTTGTGAAGGTGTGTGTGTGTTTGAGTGTGTGTGTGTGTGTTTGAGTGTGTTTTCTGAAGATCCGTGTGTGTTTGACTGTGTTTTCTGAAGATGTGAGTGTGTTCGAGTGTTTTTGTGTGTTTGTGAAGGTGTGTGTGTGTTTGTAATGGTGTGTGTGTTTGAGTGTTTGTGAAGGTGTTTGTGTGTTTTTGTGAAGATGTGTGTGTTCTAGTGTGTTAAGGTTTGTGAGTGTTTGTTAGTGTGTGTGAAGGTTTGTGTGTGTGTTTGCGTGTGTTTGTGAAGAAATGTCAATGTTTTAGTGTTTATGAAGGTGTGTGTTTGTGAAGGTGTGCGTTTTGAGTGTTTGTGTAGGTGTGTGTTAGAGTGATTTTTTCAAGGTGTATGTGTTTGTGTGTGCGTGTTTTATGTCTGTGTGTGAAACCATCTGTTTTTCAGTCTGTTTGTGAAGGTGTGTGTGTTCTTCAGTGTGTATGTGTTTGTGTGTTTGAGTGCTTATTTTTAAGCAGTGTGTTTGTGCAGTTGTGTATGTGTTTGAATGTAAGTAAGCAAGTAAGTCATTTTTATTTATAAAGCGCTTTTCCAGACCAGACACGTTTTATGTTTTTATGTAGTTGTGTGTTTGAGTTATGTAGATGCGTGTGTGTGTGGTTAGGTTTGTGTCTGTGTGTGTGTGTGTGTGTGTGTGTGTGTGTGTGTGTGTGGGGGTGTGTGTGTGTGTGTGTGTGTGTGGTGGAGGTGATGAACATTCTTCCGCAGAAATGGACAATTCCTTTAATCGCAATAATTAACTCAGTGATTTATTATTGTAACTTCCTGTTGAAAACAGGAAGTGATGCTGTCGGAAGCGTCATCGCGCGATTTGAGTGTCGACTGACGACCAGGAACTGAATCCTCATGATCTCCTCGACAGATGTAACGAAGGAGAGAAGGTTTGTGTTATTTTACAGGAAGTGTGCGAGAGTGAGACGTCTTCAGGTTTGAAGGAACCAGCGACTCGTGAACAAAAGCCAGACATGCAGGTTTACCTGGATGGAGTTCTCCTGCAGGTTGAGGTATCTGGTGTTGATGGAGATGCTCTCGGGCACCTTGTCCAGGTTCTGCCGGGTGCAGATGACCCGGCTGGCCTGGTTGGAGCAGGTGCAGAGCGAGGGGCAGGAGGTGGAGGCGGCGCCCACCAGCTCCGGCCCGAGGAGGAGGAACCGCAGAGTCAGCTGGGCCAGCAGCACCAGGAAGGGGGCGGGGCCGCGGAGGCGGGTCAGCGTGGCGAGGCGCATGGCAACTGGAACATGACCCTGCTCGTCAATCTGGAGGTTCAGGGGAGCGGACTCTGGATCTGACGTTCGATTCCCGTCCTTGAAATCCCGGCGTCGCCTCCTCGACGAGATGCTCCTGGTCTGGATCCGGGACCTGAGGCGAGTCGGAGTCACTGCGGGGGGAAGAACAGAGTCCGGGTCAGACTCACGTCAAGAATCTGCGTCAAATCCCACGTAATCCCGGAGCAGACGCTCGAGTCGGGGATCAGATCCTGCAGGAAACACTGCAGCAGGATCAGAGGTTTGAGCAGGAAACACTGGTCTGAGGTCAGTCTCAGAGTCACTCGTTGAAACTGACGATAGATGTGAAACTTTCAAGAAGACGAATAGAAAAGATCAAAGGAAATCCAAGAAAGGAGGAAATAAAACAAGATTAAAAAAAGACAATAACTAACTAAAAAATATAATTTCAGACAATTTCAGCCAAGAACTGAATAATAAAAGTTTTTAGGGATAGATTTACATTTTTTTTAGTATGATTTGAGAAAAATATGACATAAAACCAAACAATTAATTCAAAGTTTAAAGAAATAAAATCTACAAGTGTTATAATTAGACCTAAGAAAAAAGGTGAAAATAAATTATACTAATTATTAGTTTATTATTATTAAAAAATTAAGTTCCAAAAATATAATTCATAAAAAAAATATACTACATTAATACATTGTGGGGAAGTTAAAAAAGTAAATAATGATAAAACAAACATTTTATGGATAAATGTTTTAGAAAAGTATGGTTTGAGGTACAAAATATAAAGAATAAATTTAATATATTTAACCAAACAATGTTTTTAAAAGTTAAGAAAAGTTAAAAAGGATAAAAGTTAATAACAAATTAAAATAAATGCTCAAAATCAACTTAAACACAGTTTTTTCAACAATACAAAAAAACTAAATAATCAATAAATGTTTTAATTTAATCTAAAAAAAGTTCAGCAAGAGGAAAAAAAACTATATTTATCGTTTATTATTGTTAACATTTATTTAAAAATATATTCCAGATATAGATTGAAGTGAAAAACCTCCCAAAACAAGTCAATATTAAAAAAAGAAAACATGAAAAAAAGAGAAAATTTAGGCATTAAAATGACACGAAAGACAGAAAAATAAAATAGTGAAAAGATCAAAGACAAAAATGGCAAAATACGATTAAATGATAATTATTAAAAAATATATTATTTAAGGTGAGAATCTTGATATACAAAAAAATATGATTTTAAACCAAACTATTTGTTAAAAAATTTAAAAAAGAATAAAAATTGATCCAACAAATAATTTAAAGAATAGTTGAAAAATGATAAGAAAAAAAAACTAAAAAATCAAATTTTTAAGAAAAGTTAAAAAGGATAAAAGTTAATGACAAATAAAAAGAAATGCTCAAAAACAACTTAAACACAGTTTTTTCAAAGATACATAAAAAGCTCAATAATCAATAAATGTTTAATTTAATCTAAAAAAAGTTCAGCAAGAGGAAAAAAACATTATTTATCGTTTATTATTGTTAACATTTATTTAAAAATATATTCCAGATATAGATTGAAGTGAAAAGATCAAAGAAAAAAAATGACAAAATACGATTTTAATGATAATTATTAAAAAATATATTATTTAAGGCGAGAATCTTGATATACAAAAAAATATGATTTAAAACCAAATTATTTGTTAAAAAATAAAAAAAAATAAAAAAATTGATCCAACGAAAAATTTAAAGAATAGTTGAAAAATGATAAGAAAAAAAAACTAAAAAATCAAATTTTTAAGAATAGTTAAAAAGGATAAAAGTTAATAACAAATTAAAATAAATGCTCAAAATCAACTTAAACACAGTTTTTTCAACAATACAAAAAAACTAAATAATCAATAAATGTTTAATTTAATCTTAAAAAAAAGTTCAGCAAGAGGAAAAAAAACTATATTTATCGTTTATTATTGTTGTAGAATATTGTAGAATAGTTGAAAAATGAAAGAAAAAAAAAACTAAAAATTGCTATGAAAAACCATAGAAATAATTTTTCAAAAAAACTAAAAAATGGTGCAAAAATATCTTAATTCAGAAGTGAATTCATGGGAAAATATAACGTTTCAAAGACAAATGTAAAAAGCAAAACATGATTTAAAAACCTAAACATCGACACGGGTCGTCCTGAGCCTCAGAACCGACGACGTGTTGCGTAAACGTTAATCCGCGGCGGTCGCGGCGACTCGGCGTCTCAAGGTCGCGGGCGTCGCCTCCGCCGAGCTCCCGGCGCCACGAGAACGTTGGCTCCGGAGCGAGTGTCCGGGCTGCTAATGAAGGAGGAGGATGTCGAGTCGGTGGGATACAGCTGGACGGACCATGAATAGGTAACCATGGCAACCCAACAGGCCAAGATTTGAATGCGGTGAACAAAGCGTGATGCTGCAGCGTGGGGGGGGGAGGGGGGTGTTTGAATACTCTTAAGTGACTGCTGGAATGAAGTGGGGGGGGGGGGGCAGGAAGTGGCGAGCCTCGTGTTGGACTCGTGCTGCCTTCACTGTCTCTTAAAGTCACACGTGTCCCCGTAAACACACGTGTCCCCGTAAACCACGTTCAAGTTTTACACGAGGCTGCTCACGACTGACGGCTTCAACCTGGCCGGCGTCATCGCGCTAATGGCTACATTCAACTCGGATTAATGTCGATGACATCACACTTCACGTCGACACCGACACATAACAGAGAACTTTTCTTTAAAACTCGAGAACGCCGGGCCACTTTGGGTCGCTATTTATTTAAATGGGTCGCTGGTTTCCACATGTCTCCCAAATGCACTGCAACAGATGAAGATTAACGTCCTTCACCTTCATCATCTTCTACTCTAATCTTCATCATCATCATCATCTTCACCTTCATCATCATCATCATCATCTAGTCTTACCTTCATCATCATCCTCCTCACCTTCATCATCATCTTCATCATCATTTAGTCTCACCTTCATCATCATCATCATCTTCACCTTCATCATCATCGACATCGAGTCTCACCTTCATCATCATCTTCACCTTCTTCATCTTCTAGTCTCATCTTCATCATCATCATCATCATCTTCACCTTCATTATCATCATCATCGTCTTCACCTTCATCATCATCTAGTCTCACCTTCATCATCATCGACGTCGAGTCTCACCTTCATCATCATCTTCACCTTCTTCATCTTCTAGTCTCATCTTCATCATCATCATCATCTTCACCTTCATTATCATCATCATCATCTTCACCTTCATCATCATCTAGTCTCACCTTCATCATCATCATCTTCACCTTCACCATCATCATCATCTTCATCATCTAGTCTCACCTTCATCATCATCATCACCTTCATCATCATCATCATAATCATCACCTTCATCATCATCTTCATCATCTAGTCTCACCTTCATCTTCATCATCATCATCATCATCACCTTCATCATCATCATCATCACCTTCATCATCATCTTCATCATCTAGTCTCACCTTCATCTTCATCATCATCATCATCATCATCATCTTCATCATCATCATCATCACCTTCATCTCCATCATCTAGTCTCACCTTCATCTTCATCTTCATCTTCATCATCTTCATCATCACCAGCATCTCTAACGCACTGTAGGTTTAGATGAAGCCAATTTAAAACTCACCACCAGGGGGCATCACTGTCATCGTTCACGTAAAACAACACGCTGAAGCTAGAACAAGAAAAGCACTGACTCAGCACATACCTCCACCAAGGAGCTTAATTCATGAATCTACCTCCACAATTCACGACCAGGAGTCGAACCGACGTCAATATCATAACCAGGTTGTTCACGGCAACATCTGTCACTGAAGTCGCACAAAAGTTTTTGGGGGGGATTATGTAAATGTTTACCACAGTAACCACGGTAACGAGTCGACGCTCTTCAAACGAGCCGATAAAAAAAGCACAAAATTAGGCAAACTATCGATGATTGACGGGCGAGTTTGACGGACAACCAGACGTGGAACATGTGGATCCTGGAAAGTGTCATAACCCCCCCCCCACCCCGCCTCACACCCCTTTAGCTGTTACTTCGCGCCTCGGCGCCTCGGCTCCGGGGCCAGAAATAGCAGAACGGCTGCGAAAAAAAAAAGTGTCAAAAAAAAAACAGGAAAAGGTTGAAGTAAAAATAGCGCTCGCTCTCCCACGCGGCCCCCTGCTGGTGACGCCTTGATCCATCGCCGTGTTCTGGTGACATTATTGATCAAACCGAAAACAAAGCCCGAGGAGCCGAAACATTACGACCGCCGTTGATGCTCGTTCAGTGTCGGCAGAGGTCAGGGGTCGCGGCGACTCACGGGTGAAAATCAAACGACTCGGAATCTACAACTTCTTCCCTCAAGAGACGATGAATATTGATGCTCCTGATTCCCTCCGTTCTGCCATCTTTCTTCTCCTCCTCCTCTCTATTTATACTCTCCATCCGTCTCCATCTCCACGTCTCTCTCCTCATCCGCGACTCCGCCGCCGATAACTCGAACAAACCATCTATCAGATTAACAATCCGCCGCCGCTCCGTCTTCCCTCCGCCGGTGGAGTCGGTGTGTCATCATTACCGCCATCACGGCTAATAAAGAGCGCCGCGGTTAGCTTCGCCGCCGCTGTTTAAGCTGAACGACGTGCGGCAAAGATAACAGAAGAGATTATCAATCACGGATGTTGCAGCTTCATTTGGCTGGAAGAACGGACGCTTCCGATTGGTCGAGAGGAGAGATCGTTCATTTTCATTAAGGTTTTTTGTGCAGTTTTTTGTTCTAATAATACATGATAATCGATAATTCTTCGCCAGAAATGTAATAAATATCGAGTTGAAATTGAGGTGAAAAGACACGTAAAATAGATTTATTTTGTTTTTTTAACATTTGGAAAAAATGACATGTTTTCTTGTTTTATTTTTCTTTAGAATAAATCGTTTTTTGACAATATAAAAAAAATGAGAATCCGTGGCTGGAAACCGACGTTTCTGATTGGTCGAGAGGAGAGATCGTTCATTTTTATTAAGGTTTTTTGTGCAGTTTTTGTTCTAATAATACATGATAATCGATAATTCTTCGCAAGAAATGTAATAAATATCGAGTTGAAATTGATGTGAAAAGACACGTAAAATAAATGTATTTTGTTTTTTTAACGTTTAGAAAATATGACATGTTTTCTTGTTTGATTTTTCTTTAGCGACACATTATTGCAGGTACAAAAAAATTGTGAAACAAAATTAAATTTTAAAGAACATTATAGGTTTTTCTTTTCTTTAGAATAAATACGTTTTTTTGACAATATAAAAAAAGGAGAATCAGGGGCTGGAAACCGACGGTTCTGATTGGTCGAGAGGAGAGATCGTTCATTTTCATTAAGGTTTTTCGTTCAATATTTTGTTCTAATAATACATGATAATGAATAATTCTTCGCAAGAAATGTAATAAATATCGAGTTGAAATTGATGTGAAAAGACACGTAAAATAAATGTATTTTGTTTTTTTAACATTTGGAAAAAATGACATGTTTTCTTGTTTGATTTTTCTTTAGAATAAATACGTTTTTTGACAATATAAAAAAAATGAGAATCCGTGGCTGGAAACCGACGGTTCTGATTGGTCGAGAGGAGAGATCGTTCATTTTCATTATCACTTTTTCATGTCAGTTTTTGTTCTAATAACGAGTGATAATTAATAATTCTTCTCCAGAAATGTAAAACATACTGAGTTGAAATTGATGTGAAAAGACACGTAAAATAAATGTATTTTGTTTTTTTAACGTTTAGAAAATATGACATGTTTTCTTGTTTGATTTTTCTTTAGCTACACATTATTGCAGGTACAAAAAATTGCTAAACAAAAAAGAACATTATCGGTTTTTCCTTTCTTTAGAATAAATAAGTTATTTGACAATATACAAAAATCGAGAATCAGGGGCTGGAAACCAAAGGTTCTGATTGGTCGAGAGGAGAGATCGTTCATTTTCATTAAGGTTTTAGTTCAGTTTTTGTTCTAATAATACATTATAATCAATAATTCTTCGTCAGAAATATGTTAGTTTTTGTTTTAATAATGCGTGATAATTAATAATTCTTCAACAGAAATGAAAAAAGATTGAGTTAGGATTGATGTGAAAACACAAGTAAAATTATATATATACATATTTTAACATTTATATAGAAGTAAGAAAATATTTGACATGTTTTCTTTTGTTTTTTTCTTCAGCGACATATTTTATTGTAGATACAAAAAATGGCAAAAATAATTTACATTTAAAAGAACATGATAGATTTTTCTTTTCTTTAGATATAAATAAATGATGTGACAATATAAAAAAAAATGATATTAATATTTTTTTCATTAAACATATTATATTAGGTAAAAAGTTCTGATGTTTTTTAAATAAAATCAACTGAATAAATATAACAAAAATAAGCCTAATAGATGCTGAATGAACAAAAAAGAAAATATGTTGGTGAAAGATAATAAAGAAATATATAATATTTGATTATTTTATTTCAACATTTATATATAAATAAGAAAATATTTGACATGTTTTCCTTTAGTTTCAGTTTTCTTTAGTGACACATTATTTTAAGTACAAAAAAATGACTAAACAAAATTACATTTAAAAGAACATGATAGATTTTTCTTTTCTTAAAAAAATAAATAAATTACATGACAATATAAAAAAAAGAAATCGAGAATTTTATTGAAAAATACAAGTCTTTATTTATCTTTAAGAAACACATTATATTAGGTTAAAAACTTCTGTTGTTTTTTAAATAAAATGAACTGAATAAATATAACAAAAATACATCTAATACATGCTGAATGAACACGTTAAAAAAAGATGTTGGTGATAAATAATAAAGAAAAATATATATTTTTAAAAGTAAAATAAAATCTATTCACACAAATAAATACTTACATGTTTTATATTTAAATTATTATTTTTTAAAAATCTTTAAGTGTCTTGTATTGTATTTTAAATTAAAAATAATTATTAAAACAATAAAAGTATTTTATCAGTGTTCACATAAATATAAATTCAGTTTTTTTTTGTATTTATTTAGATTTATTGGTATTATTGGATCAAAAATTGAGGGAAATAAATCTTATTTAAAACTGTCCACGATTTATTACTTAAGTCAACACAAAAACAACTTAATTTTTTATCTCAATTTTAACTTCGACAGCTGTCAGTCATGTTGAAATGACTCCAGAACCGATCGACTCCCAGCAAGACTCCAGCAGGTGGATCTGGACCAGACGTGACTCATCGTGAATCTTTAACGTCCGACTCCATCTCTTCGGAGTCGAGGACGTTGACACACAAGTCCAGACTCTCTCACGCGGTACCGCTCGCGACCCGGCGACACAGAACCAGCCACTGGTTCAAGCAGATCAAATAAACACAAACAGATCTCGAGGTCGACCCACAACGTTCTTCACGACACACACCAGCAAGGAAGTTCTCAATGAATCGCTTTTGTTCGACTTCACGATTCTTTTATGGGGAGCAGGAAGTGGACCACAGCAGGATGGTTCTGAGGGGGGGCGGGGGAGGACGGGGGAGGACGGGGGAGGACGGGGGAGGATGGGGGAGGACGGGGGAGGACGGGGGAGGACGGGGGAGACCATAGTTTGTTGTGTAGAAAGACAGAGAGAGGAAGCTTCTGCACCCCCGACTGATACCAGAGAGAGAAGGACAAACACTGTCATCGCTGCTGAATGAAGCCACCACACACACACACACACACACACACACACACACACAGAGACACACACACAACCACACAAACAACCACACAGACACACACACACCAACGCACACATGTGCATGAAGCCACATAGAAGATCGCCAAAAATCCGTCTACACAACTGCTCGTCCTCAAGCACACAAAGACACATAGAAACATGCTGTTACACACACACACACACACACATCTAAATAAGGACACACACAAACACACGGATACACAACATTTTCTCACATGTTTCGCAGACACACAAACAAGCTTAGTTCAGAAATGTTTATCTTCAACAAAAAACAGACCATAAATCTAATAACCTCCTCAGACATGCACGGACACACACATGCACCAAAACACAAGCACACACAGAAACACACACAAACTTGAGCATTCAAACCGAACACACACACATCCGGAAGCTAAAATCCAGCGACACAACTTTTTTTCTACTAAAGTACACCTATACACACAAAGTTGTTCTAACATAATGGTACACACACAGATACACACACATTTTTCCCACATGGATGTATTAGTAACACACACACACACACCAACACACACAAGCTGTTCTGTACAAAGTCCTGTACTGTTACTTCTAGCGCATCAACAAAAACAGACACGCACAATCTAAAGACCCCACACACAGACACACACACACACGCACACAGGCACGTAATCAAATATATAGGATCGCCAAAAACCATCTACACAACTTCTTTTACTCAAGCACACACAGAAACACACAAAAACTCGAGCAAACACACACAGTCGCATGCGTTAAGAAAAGGTTTTTTATTCAAGCACACACTCACTTACTGGTACACACAAAGATACACACAACCTTTTCTCACAAAGACTTAACACAGACACACAAAGATTATAAAGTTCTTTACTGTTACCTAGTTTAGCACATCAACAAAAACAGACACACAAAACCTCATCATCTCTCACACAATTAAACACACGCACAGACACACAATCCGCAAAAAAACATCTACACAACTTATTCTTGTCAAGCACATACAGACACAGAGGTGTTCTAACATACTGGTACACACACAGACACACAAAACTTTTTTTCTCAGTGACACTCACATTCAGTCATGTACCGTTATCTCACATCAACAAAAACAGACACACAAAACCTGATCATCTCTCACACAATTAAACACACGCACAGACACACAATCCGCAAAAAACATCTACACAACTTATTCTTGTCAAGCACATACAGACAGAGGTGTTCTGGTACACACACAGATACACAAAACATTTTTTCTCAGTAACGCTCACACTTCAGTCGTGTACCGTTATCTTACATCAACAAACATAGACACAACTTTAAACGTGTCTAATGTCACCATCTAGTGGTCGTAGCGTGAAAAAAACATGTGGTTGATGAAAGTACAAGTGTTGGCTTCAGATAATTGGCTGAGGAATGCTGGGAAATGTACTTTTCGGAGCGGACGTAACAAGTCAAAAGTGTGTTGATGATGTCGATTGTTTCGCTCAAATTTGACCGTAAACGACGACTCATCTCGCTAAGCTAACGTCGCTAGTTAGCATCCGACCTCACTTGTTTAGCTCCCGCTGCACTCCCTGAGGTCAGCGTCGGGCCAAAGACCAAGACAAGTATTTGCCCAGAGGAGCTTCAGGAGAACACGCCGCACCTTCAGCCGGACCCCGGCCTCTTCAGCGCCGGTTCAAATCTCCAGCTCCATCACCGGCGGGGCCGACAGGGAGCTCATCGCGGCGCTGATTCATTATTTCTGCCGCCATCGCAGGCATCGGAGATGATGGAGCGGCGGGAGCGTCTGGAGACGCCGAGACGGAGCGTCTGGCCTGATTGCGTGGTGGTCGCTCATATTCCCTCTTAATCAGGGCCGACGGGGCGAGAGTGATTGAGCGCTGCCGTGGGCGGGCGAGGTCACGGAGGACGAGGCAGTCGAGGCGGTCTCCTTGGGGGGGGTGGTGGAGGGGCTCGGAGATGAACAAGCATCCGAATGAAGTTTAACTTGTGTTTTACGAGAGATTCCCCAGCCAGAGGGGGGCCGTGAATACGTCTTTAATTCCCGGGGTAAAAAATAAGTGGTTTACGAGGGTGAAGGGTGTACAGGGGGGGTCACCACGCCGCCCCTCTGAGAGCGTGGACTCTTTAACTTCAGATGTGCTCGAGAACGCTCATTAAATGGAGTTCTTTAGAGAACAGACGCACAAAAACACAACCGGGCCCCCAGAGGAGTTCACAACCAAAATAATTAGCCAATTAATTGATCGCCAGAGAACTTCTCGGGGTCTTTTTCGCAGACCCACGCCAGTGCGGCGAGGGAGGGTTTCTTCGAGAGACGCTGTTTAACTACATTCACACACAAAACTTACGAGAGCACACAACATCGCACACTTATGGAGATCAACTCACAAGTATTGACCTGTACGTTCAGAGCTCCAGTCACATGACTAGTGACAGCTCCAGTCACATGACTAGTGTTAGCTCCAGTCACATGACTAGTAACAGCTCGAGTCACATGACTAGTGTTAGCTCCAGTCACATGACTAGTAACAGCTCGAGTCACATGACTAGTGTTAGCTCCAGTCACATGACTAGTGACGGCTCGAGTCACATGACTAGTGTTAGCTCCAGTCACATGACTAGTGACGGCTCGAGTCACATGACTAGTGTTAGCTCCAGTCACATGACTAGTGACAGCTCGAGTCACATGACAAGTGTTAGCTCCAGTCACATGACTAGTGACGTCTCCAGTCACATGACTAGTAACAGCTCCAGTCACATGACTAGTAACGGCTCCAGTCACATGACTAGTAACAGTTCCAGTCACATGACTAGTGACAGCTCCAGTCACATGACTAGTAAGAGTTCCAGTCACATGACTAGTGACAGCTCCAGTCACATGACTAGTAACAGTTCCAGTCACATGACTAGTGACGGCTCCAGTCACATGACTAGTAACAGTTCCAGTCACATGACTAGTGACAGCTCCAGTCACATGACTAGTGACGGCTCCAGTCACATGACTAGTAACAGTTCCAGTCACAGCTCAAGTAACATGACTAGTGACAGCTCCAGTCACATGACTAGTAACAGCTCCAGTCACATGACTAGTAACAGCTCCAGTCACATGACTAGTAACAGCTCCAGTCACATGACTAGTAACAGCTCCAGTCACATGACTAGTAACGGCTCCAGTCACATGACTAGTAACAGTTCCAGTCACATGACTAGTGACAGCTCCAGTCACATGACTAGTAAGAGTTCCAGTCACATGACTAGTGACAGCTCCAGTCACATGACTAGTAACAGTTCCAGTCACATGACTAGTGACGGCTCCAGTCACATGACTAGTAACAGTTCCAGTCACATGACTAGTGACAGCTCCAGTCACATGACTAGTGACGGCTCCAGTCACATGACTAGTAACAGTTCCAGTCACAGCTCAAGTAACATGACTAGTGACAGCTCCAGTCACATGACTAGTAACAGCTCCAGTCACATGACTAGTAACAGCTCCAGTCACATGACTAGTAACAGCTCCAGTCACATGACTAGTAACAGCTCCAGTCACATGACTAGTAACAGCTCCAGTCACATGACTAGTGACAGCTCCAGTCACATGACTAGTGACGGCTCCAGTCACATGACTAGTAACAGTTCCAGTCACATGACTAGTAACAGTTCCAGTCACATGACTAGTGACGGCTCCAGTCACATGACTAGTAACAGTTCCAATCATATGACTAGTAACAGCTCCAGTCACATGACTAGTGACGGCTCCAGTCACATGACTAGTAACAGTTCCAGTCACATGACTAGTAACAGCTCCAGTCACATGACTAGTAACAGTTCCAATCATATGACTAGTAACAGCTCCAGTCACATGACTAGTGACGGCTCCAGTCACATGACTAGTAACAGCTCCAGTCACATGACTAGTAACAGCTCCAGTCACATGACTAGTGACAGCTCCAGTCACATGACTAGTAACAGCTCCAGTCACATGACTAGTAACAGCTCCAGTCACATGACTAGTAACAGCTCCAGTCACATGACTAGTGACGGCTCCAGTCACATGACTAGTAACAGTTCCAGTCACATGACTAGTAACAGTTCCAGTCACATGACTAGTGACGGCTCCAGTCACATGACTAGTAACAGTTCCAATCATATGACTAGTAACAGCTCCAGTCACATGACTAGTGACAGCTCCAGTCACATGACTAGTGACAGCTCCAGTCACATGACTAGTAACAGCTCCAGTCACATGACTAGTGACAGCTCCAGTCACATGACTAGTGACAGCTCCAGTCACATGACTAGTAACAGCTCCAGTCACATGACTAGTAACAGCTCCAGTCACATGACTAGTAACAGCTCCAGTCACATGACTAGTAACAGCTCCAGTCACATGACTAGTAACAGCTCCAGTCACATGACTAGTAACAGCTCCAGTCACATGACTAGTGACAGCTCCAGTCACATGACTAGTAACAGCTCCAGTCACATGACTAGTAACAGCTCCAGTCACATGACTAGTGACAGCTCCAGTCACATGACTAGTAACAGTTCTAGTCACATGACTAGTAACAGCTCCAGTCACATGACTAGTAACAGTTCTAGTCACATGACTAGTAACAGTTCCAGTCACATGACTAGTGACGGCTCCAGTCACATGACTAGTAACAGCTCCAGTCACATGACTAGTGACGGCTCCAGTCACATGACTAGTAACAGCTCCAGTCACATGACTAGTAACAGCTCCAGTCACATGACTAGTAACAATTCCAGTCACCAGTCAAAAATGTTTTCACGACACACAAAACACGAGAATTGAACACAAAAGCAGTGAAATATTAAACACAAACATAAATGAATCAAACATTAGTACAACAAAAAGTTGACAGAAAACACAACAGATTATTTTGAAGGTAATGATAACAACAAAGATAATTGTTATCATTATTAAAAACTATTATATTAAAAACACAAAAGCGACAAAGATTCATGAACACAACAAATAAAGACAAGAAAACGCACAAAACTATTGGAAAACAGCTAAAAACACACACATATAAAACGAAATGCATAATTGCACACACACACACACACACACGCACAACAAAAACAAAACAAAACGTAAACAGCAACAAAATACATTTTGAATGACTCAGCAAATAAGTGAACACAACAGCGCGTGACGAGTGATCAGAACAACACAACATCAAACAAAATGACTCATGAAACCATCAAATCAACAGCTCGCCGTGACACACAACAACAACACGACTCGTAAAAACACACAAACACACTGAATCATCCGACGTCATAAAACATCGAGAGGCTCGTCTCCGTCAGTTGTGTAAAACACAACAATGAGCCGCACAACTACACACGGGAGGCGTGGACACACATCCGAGGTGAGCCGGACTCCTGGACGGCAGGAAGATCAGATTCCCAGACGTTCCCGGCGTGCGAAGCCGCTTTGAAGCGTCACTTTTGAATGATTTATGGCAGATTAAGAGATTTAACGCTCGTCAATATTTCCTTCAAATCTAATCGAGCTCCGGCTTTTTCTAGGGAAGTTTGCGACTCGACGACTCCGAGTCACCGCGGGTCGCCTCGAAGTCAGACGCCGGCACGAATTCAAGGCAAGATCGGGTCCACGAGGAAGGTCGGAACCCACGAGTCTTAGACCAGTGCTGTGTCTCAAATCGCATACTACTCTTAGTATGCTAGAAGTTAGTATGCATCAGTTTAGTATGCATACTAACTAGTACGCAAATTCTCCGCAGATAGTATGTCTCAAATCAAGCCCTGAAGCTACACACTAACCGGAAATCACATGACAGCTTCTTCTTCTACTTCTATTTAACGATGTTTCAACCAGCTGTTTGAACGCTATCGCCACCTGCTGGCAGCACGTATTGCAACTTTGGAAAAATAAATAAAGAAAAAATATGAGAATCTAAATAATCGCGAGATATTTAAGCTGGTATCAGCAGTGAAGACGTGTTTATCCTCCTACTGCTGCTGAAAATACACATTTAAGTATATGAATATATATGCATTTATATATGACGTAACTTCCGTTTAAAACGTCACTAAAATGGCGGCTGTTTAGTGTGGTTAGTGTCCATCGAACCATGCTCAGTTTTGTGGGCGTGTTAGTACGCCAATTTAGTATGCATGGCGCACTAAATTTCGCATACTAAGAATTGAGACACACTAACGTACTAAAAATACTAACTTTTAGTACGCTAGTATGCGATTTGAGACACAGCACAGGAATATCTCTGATGTCACCATCTAGTGGTCGTTGTGTGAACAACATCCGTCTGATGAAGGTACAGGTGTTGGCTGCAGATCTTCCGGTTTAGGATTCTGAGGCACCAGTACAAGTCCTGGAGTTTAGATAAAGGTTCGTCACACACTGTCATCGCCACCAACATCGATGACTCGTCTAGCGAAGCTAACATCGCTAATTAGCATCGGACCTTGTTTGTTAGCTCTCAGATCGACACAGCACCAGCTTAGACCTACTTCCTGACACTCTGGGGTCAAAGACCAACAACCACTCACAGACTCACAACCAGATAAAAAAAAGAGAAAAACAACAGTACCAAGACCATTGAGCGACTCACAATCATTTTTTACCCATTTACATAAACACTGATGGGAGTAGGCTGCGACGCAGTGCAATGGCTCACCTACAGGAGCAATCAGGGTTAAGGGTCTTGCTCAGGGACACAACGATTCAATCTTAACTGGAGCTGGGACTGAACTTGCAACTTGTTTCCCCTGAATTCCCCTGAAATATGTGTCTTGTTCTGACGCGCTTGTGGTACAGTGTAGCTCTGCTAGTCGTCAGGACCAACGAAATCGTGTGGATTCGCTCAACATTGCACGGTATGGTTTAGTTTCAACCACAAAACGAGGAACATTTTGTCACTGGCTCATCTGGGGAATTTGAAAAATGAAACCTACGTACCTACCTGCCTTCATATCAACCTACCTTCCTACCTACTTACGTACCTCTGTACCTACCTACCTATGTACCTACCTAGCTACCTACCTACCTTCCTACGTACCTACGTACCTATGTACCTACCTACCTACCTACCTACGTACCTACCTACCTACGTACCTACCTACCTTCCTACGTACCTATGTACCTACATACCTACGTACCTACCTACCTACGTACCTATGTACCCACATACCTACGTACATACCTACCTTCCTACCTACCTACATACGTACCTATCTACGTAGCTACGTACCTTCAAACCTACGTACCTACCTACGTACCTATCTACATACCTTCCTACCTACCTACATACCTACCTACGTACCTATGTACCCACATACCTACGTACCTACCTACCTTCCTACCTACCTACATACCTACGTACATACGTACCTATCTACGTAGCTACGTACCTTCATACCTACGTACCTACCTACGTACCTATCTACATACCTTCCTACCTACCTACATACCTACCTACGTACCTATCTACGTACCTACCTACGTACCTACCTACCTACCTAACTTCCTACCTACCTACCTACGTATCTATGTATCTACCTACCTAACTTCCTACCTACCTACGTACCTACCTACGTATCTACATATCTACATACCTACCTACCTACCTACCTACCTGCATACCTACCTACCTACCTACCTAACTTCCTACCTATCTACGTACCTATCCTACCTACCTACATACCTACTGTATGTACCTACGTACCTACCTACCTACCTACCTACCTACCCACCTGCCTACCTAATGTAACACCCCCCCTGACTCCATACACCATTGAAAACTCCATTGATTCTAACTGTATTTGAGTTTGAGTTGAACTGAGTTTAAAACAAAAAGAGTCAAGAAGGATCAAGATTGAGGTGAGCAACAAACTACAAGATCTGTTCCTGACACACATTTACAGATTGGACCCGGAGAGAGGGGCCGTAAATGGGTCCCTGTGCCGGCGCTGACCGCTCGTCCAGAGAGTGCAGAAGCCGACTGCGCTTAAACTCCAGCGGTAATCTGTTCATTAGAGCCAGACTCCTCCCTCTTCACTTATTAAGGTCCGCGGCGAGCTCTTGCCACGTTTGAAGTCTTTTGAAGAAAAATAACTTGTGAAGTTTGTTAAATCACCAGATTCCAGGGTTTTAATCAGCGTGTGCGCCGAGGCTCTCGCTGTTACATGTCCAATTGGCCTCATTAGGACGGCGCGAGGAGCTCTGATGAGTCCGGGAGTCGGACCTCCTCCTCCTCAGACGGAGAGTCGGAGCTAAAGCGTCTCGTTAACACACATTACCTTCCCGACGCGTTCCAATCCCCGCACTGGAGGCTCCGGCGTCGCTCACCGGGATAAAAGTCTCTCTCATGTTAACATCTTCGCTTCAGCGGCTTCAGTCACGACTTCTAATGAAATCCTGCTCAAGCTGCCGAGGCGACCTCAGAACGCAAGGGTTTGGTGGCGAGGAAGCTGCAACTTTAATGGCTAACAAGCGGTGGAAGGAAGTTGATCATCGTTCATGATGCGTGTGTGGTCACACCAGGAAGTAGGACTAACAGAAGCTCGACAAAAAATATCGATTGAATGAAATAAATATATAGTTATCAAATTTAAAATACAAATATTAAAAGAAAATTGTAGGATGAGATGTTCTTACTGTGGCCTCAAAGTGCAAAACAGATGTACAAACACAATTACAATTTCTTCCAATGAAAATTACAATTTTAAGAACATTTATTTTATTTGGTTTTGTAATTTTGTTGCAGAGATCGTACATTTGTTTCAGGAAGCTGACATTTAGTTTCACAGTTTGTTAATTTGTTTTAGAGTCTGTTATTTTGTTGAGAGTTTGTACATTTGTTCCAAAGTTCGTAAATGTGTTTCAGAGTTTGTAAATGTGCTTAAGAGTTTGTACATTTGTTTAAAGTTTGTAAATGTGTTTCAGAGTTCGTAAATGCGTTTCAGAGTTTGTGAATATGTTTCAGAGTTTGTGAATGTGTTTCAGAGTTTGTGAATGTGTTTCAGAGTTTGTACATTTGCTTAAAATTGTAAATGTGTTTTAGAGTTTGTAAATGTGTTTCAGAGTTTGTACATTTGTTTAAAATTGTAAATGTGTTTCAGAGTTTGTAAATGTGTTTCAGAGTTTGTACATTTGTTTAAAATTGTAAATGTGTTTCAGAGTTTGTAAATGTGTTTCAGAGTTTGTACATTTGTTTAAAATTGTAAATGCGTTTCAGAGTTTGTAAATGTGTTGCAGAGTTTGTACATTTGTTTAAAAATGTAAATGTGTTTTAGAGTTTGTAAATGTGTTTCAAGGTACGTAAATGCGTTTCAGAGTTTGTGAATGTGTTTTAGAGTTTGTACATTTGTTTAAAATTTAAAATGTGTTTTAGAGTTTGTACATTTGTTTCCGAATTTGTAAATGTGTTTCAGTGTTTGTAAAAGTGTTTCATGGTTTGTAAATGTGTTTCAGAGTTTGTAAAAGTATTTCTGAGTTTGTAAATGTGTTTCAGAGTTTGTACAATTGTTTAAAATTGAAAATGTGTTTTAGAGTTTGTAAATGTGTTTCAGAGTTTGTAGATGTGTTTCAGATTTTGTAAAAGTGTTTCTGAGTTTGTAAATGTGTTTCTGAGTTTGTAAATGTGTTTCATAGTTTGTAAATGTGTTTCAGATTTTGTAAAAGTGTTTCTGAGTTTGTAAATGTGTTTCTGAATTTGTAAATGTGTTTCAGAGTTTGTAAAAGTGTTTCTGAGTTTGTAAATGTGTTTCAGATTTTGTAAAAGTGTTTCTGAGTTTGTAAATGTGTTTCTGAATTTGTAAATGTGTTTCATAGTTTGTAAATGTGTTTCAGAGTTTGTAAAATAGTTTCGGAGTTTGTCAATTTGCTTTGCACTTCTAGGCCACCATAGTTTCCAAATGACTGACAAATTCCGCTCAAATCATCTAAACTGAAACTGTTTCTAGTCCAGAAAGGCTCACAGCGCCCTCTATTGTCCCGGAGGCCACATTAATCATGATTCATTTACACTCTAGACTAGGGACGAGCAAGGATACTCCATAATGGCACCAAAACAGGTACACGGCGCCGAAAACAACGTATATATTACGGTGCTTCACTTTGGTATTGTTGCCTGTTTGACTTAAATACATGGATTTAAAAATATATTATTTCACAGAACTCCAAACCACTGATGCACGCCTGAAATTTAGCCCCAAAGAGAGAGAACTTGGGTAACTATGGAAACAGGTTCAAAGTTATTTCATATTACTCAACGTTTTAAAAACACAGTTGAAGCACCGGCACCATTTCAGAAGTACTGGCTCGGCACTGGGCTCAGATAAAACCTAAACAATACTCTTGCAGGTACAGTTTGATAAAACGTGTATTTGTTGACCACAATTACACGAGAAAACTTTCCCCCTCACGCTTCAACAGCGTAGGAATGCATTTGAAGGTAAAAATGAGGAGGAAAAATATGTATTTAGTGTTGTTTTTCACATTGTTTTGATGTATTTTTGGTGGTTAAAAGCTGCGGAACTTTAAAGTAAATCAATGAATAATCACGTAGAAAGGCTGTGATTCCAAAACAATCATAATCGTTCTTCTCGCTGAAGATCACGAGCAACAGTTCCGATCCCGAGGAAGCCACGACTCGATCTGAACGATCCAGGAACGAGACGGACTGCGAGGGATCGACTGAACGCAGTCAAAGACCCTTCATGCAGAAACGCTTCAGAACAAAACGTTCCCTTTATTCATCCACACATCCGTCTTCCCCGAGCGCCGCCGAAATGGCCGCCTCGTGTCTCGGGCAAAACAAACGACGGGACGGATGCTTGCGTGATGAGCGGCGCTCTCTTGGCCTCCGCCGACTCCGGCGCTCGCCCGGACCGCCTCCCTGAGTGGCACGCCGGCTAATGCACGGACAGATAAACACACTCGCTGACAAACACGATAAGGCTTCGCTCGGGAGACGCTGACACGGCCTGACTGATGGATGCGTCTCCATGGAGACGAGGACTGACACGGCGTCTCTGGCGGGCGGGCGGAGAGCGAGGACCCCGGCGTGACTCGAGAGTTGACACATTAAGTATTCCAGCTGCCACATGACTCTCCTCCACCTGTTCTCCACCTCGCCCTCGCTCCCCTTTCCTCGCCCCTCTCTCTCCGCGGGTCCTCAAACTCTACCTCTTTTCTCCCACGCTGTGCGAAATGGATGCTCTCACAGAGACCTGGGGTTGCCGTGGTAACCTGCCATAGTAACCGCTCGCCATCTTTTGCGTGTCTCTTGTCACTTACAAGGAGCTCAGGCGCTCGTCCGCGGACGTGATCCGCCGCCGCCGCCGCCTCGACGATCCCTCGCCACGGCGGGCGAGAGCGCGCGACGGTTTTTAAGATCTCGAAACATGTTCCCGTCGGACACGGATCCGATCACGCCGCGGGACGGGACTAGAAACAAGCGTAACGGTTTTCAAGTCTTGGACCACGATCGTGGTCATGAATCAGAGTTTTAGTCTCATGGCTCAGCTCAATCTCTTCATCGATCACATGGTTCATGTGAAATCTGACGACGGACCACGTGAGCCCCTCGACGAAAATGACCATCTCAAGACCTTTCATCAAACTTAGGTTCAGGGTCACGATGTCAAGGGTCGAGCAGTTGAAAGTTCTGAATAATATTCAAAGACCAAATACAGTGTCTGACGAAAAGTCTAATAGAAGTTTAAGCAAAAACAAAACACTTAACAACTCAATAAACCTTCTACAACTACAGTCTAAACACTCTCTACTTCTACTCACTACCTCCCAGTGAACTCATCAACACAACTCTTGAATTACGCATAGAACTAAAGGGAATCTTTGGAGCGGTCCTACGAGAACGCCAAAGAGGTTCAACGAGAAAGTTCAGGTGGGTTTGGAAGATCCGATAAAAACCTTTGAGGAGTTTTTAGGAACGTCGACAGGAAAGTCAATAAAGATGCCAAGACTGACACCAGGAGCTCCCGTGGTCTTAGAGGACACGGGGGTAACACGGGTTTTTGTTGTGGTCCCAGTGGTCTTGATTGTCTCCGAAACTTTCCCGATGTTTATTTACTTTAAATCACTGCAGCTGGAATACGAGTCCGACCGCCTCCTCCCGACCGCAGAAGTGCGAGCGAAGGCACCAAATATAAATAACCAGGTGCGACTGACTCGACACGTGCCGGCGAGAGAGAGTCCAGGGACTCGGAGGAAACAAGCCCGAGCCGATGGAGTTCACGTGACGCCGCCGAAACTAATCGTCCAAACTCCAAGCACTCCGGGGCTCGCGATTAATCACTCAGGAGCTCCAGGACTTCACTAACATGGCGCCTCGCGGCTCGTTAGCGGCCCCCGGGGGACGACGACGGCGACCGCCCGGGCATCCGTCTTCGCCGTGACATCACCGCCCGGGCCCTCGCCGTGGATGTCGACCCGTCTGACTCATCATCTCGGTGACGGAACAGGTTTTTGGTTTTGCCGGTGGGTTGTGGATTCATGTTTACCGTCACCGTCAATATTTACATTAGCGTCGTCAGCACGAGCCGACACGGCGGAGAGAGGCGAACTCCCCGAAGACTTGGATGCTGGACGCAGACGCCGAGGCTCCGTAACAACGCCGAGACAAGATAATGCCGTGTGGACGGAACAGGCGACTCTCGGAGGCGACTGTCTGATTATTCGGAATAATTTTACATCTTGAAGAATCACACTCATGTTCAGGAACACCACAGTCCTGAAAAGTCCTGCTGCGACGGAGAAAATGGCTCTAAATATTCTGTCTGTTCCTCGGCGCGAGCGCCATTGTCGAGGATCTCGCGGCGGAATCAGACGGTGGTTTTCGGAGCCGACGGTTGACTGAACGTGTTTCAGTTTTAAATGAGCTTTTAAAAGACAAATCCTGGAGCACAAGCCACCAGTTCAACGGCCGCGGATTTTCAAAATAAGACGACATTGCTCCGAAGTTAAAGCTTCTATCAAATATTGTATGAGACGAATCAAAACATACTTTTATTTAATGAACTGGTTTTCTTTAACATATAGAAAGTTTTATTTTAAGTATTTTTCATTAAAGTGTTTTATCTTTTTTTTAAGGGAAGTCAATAGGGACGGTAGTCATTTTAAATTAAAGTAAGTAAGTAAGTAAGTAATATTTATTTATATAGCGCTTTTCGAGACCAGGGTCACAAAGCGCTTAAACAATCAAAACAATACTCAAAGTTAACTAATGTGTTGATTTTAGTGTTTGTTTTCGTCATGTGTGACTCTATTGTATCATCAGTGTGTGTGTTGTTGTTGTGATGTGTGACTCTATTGTATCATCAGTGTGTGTGTTGTTGTTGTGATGTGTGACTCTATTGTATCATCAGTGTGTGTTGTTGTTGTTGTGATGTGTGACTCTATTGTATCATCAGTGTGTGTGTTGTTGTTGTGATGTGTGACTCTATTGTATCATCAGTGTGTGTGTTGTTGTTGTGATGTGTGACTCTATTGTATCATCAGTGTGTGTGTTGTTGTTGTGATGTGTGACTCTATTGTATCATCAGTGTGTGTGTTTGTACAAAACTCTCTTTTCAGGGAAATATTGACATAACAGTGTTTTTCTGGAGGTGAAATCTTGTTGATCATAACCACACCCACTCTGCTGTGATTGGTCAAGCATGGAGGTACGTCACTGCGCGTCATCAATCCCAAAGGTCTCCACCTCCAAGGGACTCGTTGCATAAACAAAGCAGGGGTGTGATTAAAGCTGGCTGGAGGAGGAGTGAAGCCATTATTACGTCATCATGGACTCTCGTAACCTCTCGTTCGCCCAGATTTCAGAGCAACTTTATAAAGTAATAAGTTGAAAACACGGTGGAGAAAAAAAGTGAGGGATTCGCCGCATCTCGGAGAGAAAGAATTCAACTTTTTTAACATGAGAGTACGTCAGTGAGTATCTCAAGTATAATTAAAGCATTTTTTTCTGGTTCAGAACAAACTACACAATCTGATCCTGACACAAAATATATGATAATAATAGAACGACAAGTTATACGTGATCATGAAATAATCACATATTTGATGGCAGAAGCATGACATGACTTAACAATGGCTGCCATGTTCGTTGTGTCGCAGGAGACGTCGGACCCCCTCATCCTCAAGTCATGACAAAAGAGACGAACAGACAATTGACCAGAACACAAACACACAATAACTCTCGGCGCTGGAATCAAGAGCTCGTTCAGATCTGCTGCAGTGAAGAACTGCAGGCGGCGAAATAATGAATTTGCTCTTGGATTTGGTTGGAGAAGCAGATCCGTCGACGCCAGTTAAACCATCAGGTTCGCAGCTGATCATGTGTTTCGTAACGTTAGTCACACCAACTGTGGAGCTTCATCTGAACTTTTGTCGTCACACGCGACCGTATCACCACGACAACACCGACGACACTGAAGGCTCCGGATCATCAGGTGATTCCAGGAATCAAAGCAGAATTTGAGCAGTTATCTTAAGGACGACTGGTCGTTGATGTTTCAATCACGTGATGCATTCTGGGACAACGGAAGCCAGAACATGTTCATGAATCAACAACGATGGAAAAGACACAAAAGATTTGTATCTGGGAACAACTACGACAAAATGAAAAATAGGAAGAATCAAGTTTGATTTTGTTTCGTCGACTGAAAGAACAGAAACTTGATCCCTCAGTGTTCGTCCTGAAGTAAGAAAATACAGTGTCTTCATTCATTCAGTATATTATCTATTGATATATAGCAATATGTAGTCGTTTAAACAAGCAATTACTCGCTGGGGGACAAAATACAGCGATGCTACTAATGCTAAGCTAACAACAACACCACTCAATGCTAGTAATGCTAAGCTAACAACAACACAACTACTGCTATGGCTTGATCTACGTCTGAAAACAATTATTTATTATTTGTTTATTTTGCAAGATAAGATATGAAGAGCATGTTTACAGTTCTACACCAGCAGATACTATTCTGGACATACTTTTTGCAAAGTATTTTTCAGCTCCTGATAAAGTATCCTTTAGGGCTAAAGAATCATAATAAAGCCTGAGACAAAATACTCAATACTTTGTGTCTTCTTTTAGGGGATTAAGGTGGTCACCCTAATATATATTTCATCTCATCCCAACACCCACATTTCAGCTCAACTTTTATAAAAAATATACCACCTGAAAGTTTTTAAGTATCGTAACGACTTTTCCTCATTATGACGAAAATTAATCATGTGACCACGAGATGGTGAATCATCGTAACGGGTCAGAAGTCGTCGGACTTTGAATAGGAATCTCTTGAACCTGAATTTTTACAGCATCAAAATTAAACTTTTGAATTTGGAACAACCATCAAATTGAAAAGACTGTTTTACTGTTTGTTTGTTTTTCTCAATTCATGAATAAATTCAGTGTATAATTCAATGTGTTAAACATTCAACTTTAAATAAAGAATTCATGTTCAAATAAAAATCTATGTAAGAATGAAATGTTATCTCGTGACAAAGGTCACAAATCAAGTTAACACACTCACATGAGCACTTCCTGTGACCTTTGCGTGACCTTACAGTTTAACGACACGGATTGTTCGATTTTACACTGAATTTATATACGTTTCATTTTTATTACAATGAAGTGTTTTCACTGATTAATTTACGAACTGAATGTATTAATGCATTCTCATTGGTCCGGGTCAAGGTTATCCGAGGGGTTCGAAAAGCGAGTCAACTGGACTGTGTAGAGTTCTAGGAAACAAAAGGGAGGGATGTGGACCTATCCATGGACTGAAACCCATCAGGGTGATTGTCCAGGTATTCATAGTCCGATGACAATTACTTCCATGGAAGTCCGGAACCATCTGGGACCCCCTGAGCCCACATCTGTGTTGGTTCTGGTGCGAAAAGAAAATCAGCGGATTTGCTATGATTTTGATTCTCAATAATTCCACTCCATGACTTCCGTCATGGGTCCGACCCGACCCGGCCCGGAGCCCCAATCAGGCCTAATTATGCCCTCCTTCCTCTCCAGATGTGGACGGGTCAGCGCCCTTGCAGCCGCCGCCGGAATCTCACGTGTGTCGTCGCGGGGAAGAAGCGTCATCGAGTCACGCTCGACCCCTTCAACCCCGAACGTGTCGCCATCGACCACGGGTCGGTTCCTGCCGACGTCGGCGGTTTCTTTCCCGGGCTCCGTGAAACACGCGTGCTCTTACTTAGACCCTTAAATTTAGGGCAGCGGTGACTGCGTTTGCATGCTAATGTCGCCGCCGCCGCAGCAGCAGCAGCCGACGTCTTCTCTCGGAATTAATTCAGCCCTCCGTCCTCGCGGCCGCGGCGCAGGACGAGCAAAGGCAAACAGAGCGAAAAAAAAAAACCCCATCCCGCCGCTGTTTGATAAAGCGATGACATTGGCTAATATTGTAGCAGCTAATCATTTATACGGCGGAAATACTTCACTCGCCCTGAACCCGCCGCTTGTTTGTTGTGGCACAACTCACTGCGACTTTCAGCTCGTCCCGAGACGCAGTCGACACGGCGGCTGTCGGAGCGAGGGGGGGTGCGATGGGGGGTCCGGGGTGTGAAAGGAACGTTCGTCTTCAGTCGTGTTGGCAGGTGGAAGTTCCATCGTTCATCAGGCCAAACATCCTTTTCCTGGCAACCAAAGTCTGACTGAGATGTTTCCGGGGCGAGATAAACACGTCTTGTGTTCGACGTGGAGGATCGCGGAGCTGCTGCTGCTGCTGCAGACCACAGACCTGGAGACCCTCGTGGTCTCGTTTACATGCCATTAAGATAACAAAGAAAGTGTGGTCGACAAGTGCAAGTATCTACAGAAAACAGGGACATTATTTGGTTATTAAGGAATGTTTTAATCCAATTTGTTGTGAAACAGAAAGTTGACTCGATATTCTTGACCACACGTATTTGAACCTTCAAAAAAAATGTTGATTTTGATCCCTGACTCAGAGGCTGCTTGGCTGCCTTCCATCCATGAGAGGGACAAGAATGTTGCGACCGCTCGACAAAAGACTTTGAGTAACTTAGGGTAGAGTTCAGGTTTGTATCCACGGGTTATTATTGACTAATTTGAAGCCACACGGGACAGATTGGACAGAACAAACTGAATAATGTTCAAAAGCAGAACAATACAAAATTAATAATAAAAACAGTTACTTGTATTTTCGAATAAAGGGTTGGAAATTGTGTTTTTATTTTGCGTACCCCCCCATAATCTTAATAACCATAATCTTTATTTTACTTTATTGTATTGTGTGATGACATTGTTTTCTTTGGCATCTGTGAAGCGACCTTGAGTGCTCTGAAATTAAATAAAGTGTATTATTGTTTATTATTTATACTTTAAGATGTGTAGTAATAAATGAATACTAAAAGCGATAATTGCAGCCAAAACAATAATAATAAAAACAAAATGTATATATTTCTTGTCAAATAATTATATTTTATTAAACGATAATACAACTAGTATAATGTTTCCATAAAAAAGAAACAGATTAAGTACTTTTAAGATAATGTTTAGAATAAAATAATAAAGGTTAAATAAAAATAGAATCTGAAAAATACAATAAAGTTAGAAAATGTCATTTAAATAAATAATTAAAACAGCATTACAGTATAAAACAAATGACATTAAAGTTATCAAAATGGTGACGTAACCCACAGATGATGAAATTAAAACAGCTTAAGTTGTCAATCAGATAAATCAATAACACTAAAAAACAATAAGATAAATTAAGTAGGAAGCCAATATTCTGACACTTAACTAGTAACAAGAACTATGGTTCTCTCTGGTCCTGTTTAATCTCTATTAAGAAAATCTTGTTGATTCAGTGATGAATAGTTTCGTCTACGGTTGCAGGTGTAACATCTACGCACAACACGACTGTAAAGCCACGAAGATAAGCTTTAATCGAACAATGAACGGCAACAAATGTGCAAAAAGAGTTTGGATGATGACACGAGTCATTAGTCAGTTATTATTCGGCGATAAAACTAAAGCATTAACATTTATTCATTAGCGTTCAGACCGAGGAACATACGATTCATTTGGCTTTAATTACCACAGAAATAGTAGTATTACCTTCTTTCTTATCTCCCTTGAGCGGACGATAATAGTTCCATCCATCCGTTACCTCTCTTTATTCCCACTTCTCCGATGGCTTTTTAGTGGTTGATTTCAATTTCACAGGGTTGTTGTCGAAGTGATTACGTGCGATGCTCGTTATCCAGTTTTCATTATCCACTTTTTTTTACTTTTATTTATTTATTTATTTTCACCAAGATTTCTCTCTTGACTCCCGTTTAGACGCCGGAGCCCCGGAATGACAGGGAAGATAAAAGATATGCTTTCGATAAAGTTCTGTAAACGTTACACGGACACGAGCGATCGATTCAGATCAATGATCGTAGAGTTGATCCGTCTGTCGGTCGAATCGATGAAAACATTTCAATTAAATCGTCTTGAAATGTTAGTGAGGAACGGATGTTGATGGTTTCCTGGATTCAAGAATGTTTTGATCGAAAGCGAAGCTAGTTTTGTGTCGCTTTTATTTTCCATGTAGCGTCAAGTTCTTTTAATCGTATCTCTTTCATCTCTCATTTGTTTGTTTCTCTTCCCTAATAATAAATAAACAAAAAAAACATTATTAATAAACAATATGCCTTTGGAAGAGTATTAACAATTTAATTTTACTACAGCATGAATATTTATTAAGATTTATCTTTTGTAAAAGGTGTATAAAATGAGATAATAGGATCTCGGAATTTCGTTTTGTTTGTTGCATTATTACTAAGGGTGTGTATTGGCAAGAATCTAGCGATACGTAGTTATATATTACGATACCGTAGGATTAAGTATATATTTGTAGGATTGTCAAGTACTTGACTCTGGTGTTGTAGAATTTACAGACCACATGACTCTTCCTTTTATTTTCAAACCAAAATATGTCCAAACATCATCTGGAAACGACTGTATCCTCTCGTCCACAGTCATACCCAGAATTTACAGACCACATGACTCTTGACGAAGTCGTAACTGCTTTCATTTGTTTTTAAACTACAATATGAACAAACATCAGCTTTAAAAGCTGCTGGAGTCACTGTATCCTCTCGTCCTCAGTCGTAACTGCTTTCATTTGTTTTCAAACCAAAATATGTCCAAACATCAGCTTTAAAAGCTGCTGGAGTCACTGTATCCTCTCGTCCTCAGTCGTAACTGCTTTCATTTGTTTTCAAACCAAAATATGTCCAAACATCAGCTTTAAAAGCTGCTGGAGTCGACTGTATCCTCTCGTCCTCAGTCGTAACTGCTTTCATTTGTTTTCAAACCAAAATATGTCCAAACATCAGCTTTAATAGCTGCTGGAGTCACTGTATCCTCTCGTCCTCAGTCGTAACTGCTTTCATTTGTTTTCAAACCAAAATATTTCCAAACATCAGCTTTAAAAGATGCTGGACTCACTGTATCCTCTCGTCCTCAGTCGTAACTGCTTTCATTTGTTTTCAAACCAAAATATGTCCAAACATCAGCTTTAAAAGCTGCTGGAGTCGACTGTATCCTCTCGTCCTCAGTCGTAACTGCTTTCATTTGTTTTCAAACCAAAATATGTCCAAACATCAGCTTTAATAGCTGCTGGAGTCACTGTATCCTCTCGTCCTCAGTCGTAACTGCTTTCATTTGTTTTCAAACCAAAATATTTCCAAACATCAGCTTTAAAAGATGCTGGACTCACTGTATCCTCTCGTCCTCAGTCGTAACTGCTTTCATTTGTTTTCAAACCAAAATATGTCCAAACATCAGCTTTAAAAGCTGCTGGACTCACTGTATCCTCTCGTGAGCTCCTTGGCAGCGGTATGCGTCGTCTCACTGCCTTACGTAAGCATCAAAGATGAAGCTCGACCTCCGCGCCGCTCTCCCTCAGAAGCTTTTGAAAGTGACTTCTTCTCGTCCTCCGTCTCTCTCTCTCTCTCATTTAGATTTTCCTCTCTGACAAATCCAGCTCCAGGTCGAGGGGAGTCAGAAAGGGCAGCTTCAAAAAAAATCCCCGAACAAACAAATCCCTCTGACATTTTGGCCTCACTTTCGCAGCAGCGACACGTCTTGATATTTTCCAGAGCGCCGCCCCCGGCCGGTGGACCTTCAGAAAAGGCGTGATGTCATGTGACAGGCCTCTGGTGTCGGCGCCGGTGACGCTCGGGCGAAGGGGGTCACGATCGGCCGACGCTCGCTTCCGAAGCGGTGGACGTGCGAACTCGCCGGTGTTTACACGTGTGAGGAAGCGGCGAGCCCGAGGGCGAGGATGTGCAGCGAGGCGAGGCTCGTAAACACTGGTGTCATGGTCATTTCCTTTAATGGTGGCGCTCTGAGCATTTACGTGGGTGTCAGGAATGCATCGGGCGATGACGTAAAATACGAGCAGAGGGAAAAAGACGGAGGAACGATCCCCGGAATATTCATGAAGGGATTCAAACCGGCCTCAGACGGGAGGCTCACTGACTCACATGTGTTGGTTTGATGAATGCTCGCAGAAAATCTACATTTCACACGGAGCTACGAACGACTGCAAGTCTTCGAACTTTCCTTCCCTCGTCATCGACCAATCAGAGCCCTCCTTTAGTATCACCTGAATGTCATCAGTTCTTCAAAGGGCAAAGGGAATTGAGCCCAAAACCAATTCCCGATACTCATGATGTTGTCTTAGCGATAGCAGGTCCAAATATTCAACCTGTGAGGTTGTTTTTTTAAATATTTGAACCAACAACCTTTGATGACCAGAGACAAACTACTGATGTTTTAAGCTTGTATCAAGCGAGTCTGGGATTAAACCCACAACCTCCTGATGACCAGTTGACAGCATCTCATCAAAGATAAAAGTGAAAACAAGTGGTTGTACTTCACCAACAGAAAACTAAAGTCTAGGTGTTATCTGGGCCGCACAGAAAGCGAGGAATTGAACCAACAACCATCTTACTTCCAGACATAATCGCTTCCCTTCATCGTTGTCACCAGAACTGGCTCTAAAAGTGAAATGTTACTTAGCGAGTCGTCTCTTTAACCACTCATTTTCTACAGCATGCTGAACGGGATTCAAACCCACAACCTTCCCGGTCGATTATTTAAAATAGCAGTCGAAAAGGTGATTACATCGTCTGACCATTCGGGGTGACAAATGCCGACATGAATTTATGACATTGGCCTGAAAACAGTCTGGGATTAAACCAACAACCTCCTGATGACCAGTTGACAGCATCTCATCAAAGATAATAGTGAAAACAAGTGGTTGTACTTCACCAACAGGAAACTAAAGTCTAGGTATTATCTGGGCCGCACAGAAACAAGGAATTGAACCAACAACCATCTTACTTCCAGACATAATCGCTTCCCTTCATCGTTGTCACCAGAACTGGCTCTAAAAGTGAAATGTTACATAGCGAGTCGTCTCTTTAACCACTCATTTTCTACAGCATGCTGAACGGGATTCGAACCAACAACCTTCCCGGTCGATTATTTAAAATAGCAGTCGAAAAGGTGATTACATCGTCTGACCATTCGGGGTGACAAATGCCGGCATGTACTTATGACATTGGCCTCAAAACAGTCTGGGATTAAACCAACAACCTCCTGATGACCAGTTGACAGCATCTCATCGAAAATAAAAGTGAAAACAAGTGGTTGTACTTCACCAACAGAAAACTAAAGTCTAGGTATTATCTGGGCCGCACAGAAAGCGAGGAATTGAACCAACAACCATCTTACTTCCAGACATAATTGTTTCCCTTCATCGTTGTCACCAGAACTGGCTCTAAAAGTGAAATGTTACATAGCGAGTCGTCTCTTTAACCACTCATTTTCTACAGCATGCTGAACGGGATTCGAACCCACAACCTTCCCGGTCGAGTGCAATTATTTAAAATAGCAGTCAGAAGGTGATTACATCGTCTGACCATTCGGGGTGACAAATGCCGGCATGAATTTATGACATTGGCCTCAAAACAGTCTGGGATTAAACCAACAACCTCCTGATGACCAGTTGACAGCATCTCATTGTGATGAAGATAATAGTGAAAACAAGTGGTTGTACTTCACCAACAGAAAACTAAAGTCTAGGTATTACCTGGACCGCACAGAAAGCGAGGAATTGAACCAACAACTATCTTACTTCCATACATAATTGTTTCCCTTCATCGTTGTCACCAGAACTGGCTCTAAAAGGGAAATGTTACTTAGGGAGTCGTCTCTTTAACCACTCATTTTCTACAGCATGCTGAACGGGATTCGAACCCACAACCTTCCCGGTCGATTATTTAAAATAGCAGTCGAAAAGGTGATTACGTCGTCTGACCATTCGGGATGACAAATGCCGGCATGTACTTATGACATTGGCCTCAAAACAGTCTGGGATTAAACCAACAACCTCCTGATGACCAGTTGACAGCATCTCATCAAAGATAATAGTGACAACAAGTGGTTGTACTTCACCAACAGAAAACTAAAGTCTAGGTATTATCTGGGCCGCACAGAAAGCGAGGAATTGAACCAACAACCATCTTACTTCCATACATAATTGTTTCCCTTCATCGTTGTCACCAGAACTGGCTCTAAAAGGGAAATGTTACTTAGGGAGTCGTCTCTTTAACCACTCATTTTCTACAGCATGCTGAACGGGATTCGAACCAACAACCTTCCCGGGCGAGTGCGATTATTTAAATTAGCAGTCGAGAAGGTGCATCCATCGTGGATGATAAATGCCGGCACGAATTTATGACACTGGGCTCAAAACAGTCTGCGATTGAACCAACAACCTTCTAGTGATGAGATGATCTCAACAAACCTGCGTTGGTTTCAAACACAGTTGATGAACTACAACATTTTTTGTTCTATGACAAACCCCGAGCTATCAATGAGCTAACGGCTAACAGAGACAGGGTAACATTGAATTAAGTGAGTAAACACTTATGACCACATACGTCAAGATCCGAGTCGATGCATGATTCTAGCCTTGCATTGGTCAGCACCCGTCTTAAAGGTTTGGAAGGACGATAAACCCTTGTGTGCTACGTTTTTAAATATTTCATTCAGTACTGCCACCACAAAACAAATCCTACGTTGTGTTTACTGTCGATAAAAGTGTCTGATGTCCGATGTGTTGACGGCCACATCGAGGAGTCAAACCCGGACGGAATTGAGAGCGACTCGTTGCCTTCGGAGAGAATCTCTTCCCTGCTGAGTCATGGAATGATTTAACGACTCAATTAAAACATGTTTTTTTTGCAGGTCCCTCTGGTGGGCACCGGTGTCACCACATCACATTAAAGTTTTAATTGGTAACTTAGCAACAGACATGACTAGTCGCACAATGAAGGCATTGACAAGGATGGGGGGGTGAGACACACACACGAGCCAAAGGCCCCACATCATCTCCCACCACCTTCAGACGCTTCTAATCCCTCCAACTCTCCACGTGCTCGTCTGCGGGGGTCCGGTCGGAGTCTAATCCTGCCCCAGTGCCCCACTTCACCCCATTAATAACTTATTCCCTCCATCATAAACTCTAAAAAGAAAAAAAAAAAAAAAAAAAAGAAAGTGCGCAGATTTAGCATCTAAACCCGCGTCATTGTGCTGCAGATCCAGGGTCTGCACATCTTCACTCATCAGCCGCGCTCCTGGAGGGGCCCCGGGCCTCTGACTCACAGATTAACCCGAGAGCCGCAAGGTGCCTGCGCAACACCCCCTCCTCCAGAAACACCCCCCCCCCCCCACTCACCCTCCAAAAAAAAACAAAAAAAACATCACCCCCTTGTCCAGATTAGGATTAAAACGCGGAGCGGACGGAAGCTCCAAGGTGACATCTCACTCTCGGGGAAAGAATTTTGACGTGATTATGCTAATGAGCCCCGGTCACGTGTCCGCGGTCACTCCTGGACTCCGTCTCGTCCTGATGCGCATTTGGGGAGTTTTTTTTTTTTTTTTTTTCTTTCTTCTATCCATCTTTCCATGTGATGCTGTGGCGCGGATCGCAAGTGCGTGTGCGCGCGACACGCGCGGCTCCACTCACCTTGACCATGACGCTGGAGCGACGATCCCAGTGGCCGCAGACGCTGCTGTTACTCCGACACATGCGAGAGACCTTCCCTCAAATAGCAACGTGTTCCACTGCAGAGTCGCCGACGCTCCTCGCTCTTTCTCCCTCTCTCTCTCTCTCTCTCCCTCTCTCTCCTCCTCCTCCTCCTCTCTCTCCTCCTCTCTCTCTCCCTCCATTCTTCAGGTGGATGGAGTCAGTCTGCACAGATATTATGACTTCATCTTCATCACTTGTTTGTTGTTTTTTATTTATTTGTGGTGCATTTTTTTTCTGACCTTTCGTGGGGCGATAAGACCCCTCGCCGGTCAGTGACCTTCACGTGCGGAGGGATGGGGATCAGCTCCTCCAGGTTCTGGGGGGCGGGGGGCACACATTCGTCACGTGTCATCTAAAAGTTTCTTTCAAATCATCCTTTCGCTCACTTGACCTTCGACCCCCTCGGTTTAACCTTCGCACCTTCGTGACTTTTCCCATCCCACCTCTGACGCCGTCGTTGGATACGGTCGTAAATGGACGCCTCGTTGTATTTCGGCGAGCTCGCTGATATTAGCGCTAACAACGATTTTAATTTGCGCACATCACGTTGTTCTGGTCGTATTAGCTATTACATGGTCTCGAAAAGCGCTATATAAATAAATATTACTTACTTACTTACATAATGTAGCCTGATTAGCTTAGCTACACAGGCTAGTGCTAGCAGGCTACATTAGCTTTTCCACAACAGTTCCAACTTTTCATTTACAATATTCACTTTTTTAAGTGTTGATAAAACCTTAGCTTTGTAAACTCATTAACTATTGATAAACTAATGAATTACTGTTTAAATGTTTATAATCCCTCGCTTTAACACGGTTCACCTACCGCGGCCTCGCGGATTTCTTTTAGTGTAATTTTGAATGGTTTCTTTTTTACAGCGTACAGTATGAACGCACAAATGTGTTCTGCGTCCTGATTGGCTAAAGGAGTACAGAATGCGTTCGTCTAGCCAGATTGAAAATTGGTTTAGTTTACTAATATTGAACTTATCCTTTTTAAATCTACGAAAGTTTGAACTTTGAGAGTGTTTCAATAAAAGAGAGAACTGTGCGGAAATGTTAATGTCTGTCTGAGAAAAGTGTGTAAAAGTTTGTGGTTTTACGGACTTAAAACATGTTTAATAATTATAAAAAATGACTAACGTATCCCGCTTGATTAACGAGTGACCACTGTAAACTCTGTTAGCATCTCGTGTGTGTCCTAAATCGCGAACTTGTGCACTTACACTTAGTATTTTGAGTAAACAAATGTCTCTCCGGAAGAGCAGTGTGCGAAAATGTAGTGCGTGACGAGCACTTAAACGGCCAGGAAATTGAGTGTGGATCGATGGACACTTTCCATCCTTAACGTCTCCGTCTTAGTGGCGTAGCTGAAGCTAAACTGAAGCTAAACTGAAGCTAAACTGAAGCTAAACTGAAGCTAAACTGAAGCTAAACTGAAGCTAAAGACGCGTCTTCAGAGCAGATACCTCGAGAAAACACTTGTTTTACCAGAAAACAACTATAATAAAACAATGAAACACAACTTAATAACTTGTTTCAATTGGCAAAAATGGTTGTCAAGTGTCGCTGATAATTTTCCAATGACCGGTTAAAATCACTGTTAAAAAGTAGTAGAAGAAGAAGCTGTCGAGTCATTTCCTGTAAGTATGTAGTACACGGTTTGATTTGAGACAGTACTAACCTGTCCAAATTGGAGCACTGCGCAAATAAGTGCGAGGTCTTACAGTGCACTGTAACGTAGTGCACTTGGAGACATGCATCGGAAATGACGCGACACCTTCTTCTTCTTCTACTACTATTTAACAATGATTTCAACCAGCTCTAGGAAAACTATCGCCACCTGCTGGCAGCACGTTTGGATCAAGAAATATGAGAAACTAAATATTCGCAACATATTTACAGGAACGAAGACGTGTCATCCTTCTAATGCTGCTGAAAATGCACCTGTAAGTATATGAATATATATATATATATATATTATATATATATATTTATGACGTAACTTTCGTTTACGACGTCAACGTCACTAAGATGGAGCCGTGTAGGGTAGAAAGTGTCCATCGATCCATACTCAAGTATTGTGGGCGTTTAAGTATAATTTAGTGTGTATCACTACATTTCACATACTAAGAATTGAGACGCACTTATGCACTTAAAAAAAAACTAAGTTTAAGTTCACAAGTATACGATTTAAGACAACTAAGGAATGCCCAAAAGTACCTTTTGTCGTAACAACATGGCCGCTTTACCTAAACTCTTCTGGTCATGTTTGACATAACTGTACTTCATCAAGTGTCCTAGAGCTGCTCTGTCTTCCCTCTTAAAACCAGAGCGTAAATCCGGGCCGGACTTCCTGAACTGGTTCGGCTCCACCATGAACGGCTCAAATAAATACCTTTCAGAAGCGAAAGTTCTAATTGTTGCCTCTTAAATCTTAATGAAAGACCAGACCGCCCGTGGCATGGATTTAAACTTTAACCGGCGGCTCAGCGATGACATAAAGCAACAAAGAATTTCATGAAATAGTGATGGATCTATTTTTGATACAGTTTATCGTAAAAAAAAAAGGTGGTAATTTGTAATAATCCGGAGAAGAAGCCGACATGTGTCGCGGACGAGACGATGCTGGTGTTTACAAGCTTGTTTCAGGGAACATTTGCTGCTTTAATGGTTCCCTTGGTAACGCGGAAGCTCGCGCACACACGTGTGTGCCCCCACCTGTACACCACCGCCTCATCATGCCGCCGCAGCCGAGGCTCATGGGAGCATGTGATGATGGAGGGAGAGGGGGAGGAGGGGGGAGGGGGGGGGGGTCCTCCGGGTAGGTGGAGGTGACGGGTCGGGTCAGGGTCGACGGAGACAATCAGCTGGTTGATAAGGAGCAGGGAGGGAGGAAGGGGTGAGACGGCGTGAGATGCTATAGATGCTATAGCAGGACTTCCTCCACGTGTTCTCACACACACACACACACACACACACACACACACACACACGTCCTTCCATCGCTCAATCGAACGCCAGCTAACGGGGGTGACCCCTGCGCGCCCCGTCTGGACGCAACAGCCGCGGCCCTCGACCGGCCATCGCCCGTTTGACCCGCTTCCATCGCGGAGGGTCCGAAAGACCGACCTGTCCCCCCGTAACTCTGACACCGGCGGCGTCTCTTTGCATTGCGTCGTCTCCCCCTCTCTCCCTCTCTCTCTCTCTCTCCCTCTCTCTCTCTCTATTAAATTTCCAGTCACACAACAGTGCAGTGGATATCCCTCCCCTCGCTCGCACACTCCCCCCTCCCTGCCTCTGCACACTGGCGTCTGTGGAGGTGTCGTCCTGGATCTCTGGAATATTGACTGCTCTCTCCCTCCTTTTTTCCCTTTGAACCTCTCAATCTCTCCGCTCTCGATACAAAGCTGCTCTCGTTTCACCTCCAGTTGTCTCGTTGCCCTCTTCGTCCTCCATCTTCCTCTGTATTTAAAAGACCCTCACCCCGCCCCCCCCACACCAGCCCACTCCATTTGTATCTCTGCTGCAGTGTCGGCTCAGACCGGAGGAGAGTAACCTGGGCCTCCTTCTTGCCCCCCCCCCCCCTCGCTCCGGTCTTTAACGGTCTGATGGAGTGGACACCACAGGCCGATAAATGAATAAAGACGAAAGATTAATGTTCCTCACATGGAACCGAAGGCTTTACCGAACGACTGAGGGTGTTGGCTTTTGGGGCGCCGGGGTCTCAGTAGGTCAACTCGACTCGGATAAATAGATCAACCGGGCGTGGAAAGGAGCAGCTCCAGAGGAAGGAAAACCCCTCGAGTGAGAGTTTGTCTCTGCTCCTCCTGCGGTGGTTTCTTTGGGTTTTCCCACCATGAAGCTGGTGCCTTCAGGGCCTTTCTTCGGGTCCGACATATTTAAGGTGGTCATTAACCTTTGATGGTCCAGTCCAGGTGTACAGAACTGTGGCTTCAGAGGAGAAGGCGAAGTTCTTCTTTTGACATATTGACGAAGAAGTGACTTTGACTCTAATGCGGCTCCAGAGTAGGTAATCCTGTCCTGTGCCATTCTTTCTGGGTCCCCGTGGAAGGTTGACCCTTTCAACTGTTAAACCCGGCGTCAGTTCCAGGTCCATCTAGACATTTACCTTTGGTAAGAAACTCTGTTGGGTTGGTTTTTGCCACATGGCTTCTGCAATAGACATCCTGCCCACCAGGCCACTTTATGTGGCCCCAGATAGCACCTATTGAGGGGGTCACCATGATGTAATATATGTTGGTATCATAACCCATGACTTGAAGAGGTTCTACAGGCAGTTTTATACCCGACAATAGAGACTATGAAGGATCCTCTATGGTCCGCCTTCTTCCTCATACTGGGAAACTTTTTGTTGGGGTAGGTTTGTATTGCAATATTTTTTGGTATATATTTAACAGCAATGTATGAAAAAGTTGTCTTATAGTTCTTTTAGTCTTAACAGTTCAATAAAGTGTGTAATAAATCAATTATTTTTTGTATACGATTAACGTGCAAATACTTACGACATTTGTTCCATTTTTGTGTTGCAATTAAACTTCCAACCACTAGATGGTAGCAGTCATTACATCCTCCGCAGATAAAGGAACAATGAAATCTTGCAATAACCCAGAGATGACTGAGGACAAGAGGATACAGTGAGTCCAGAAGCTTTTAAAGCTGATGTTTGGACATAATTTGGTTTGAAAACAAATGAAAGCAGTTACGACTTCGTCAAGAGTCATGTGGTCTGTAAATACTACAACACCAGAGTCAAGTACTGGACAATACTACACATATATACTTGTTACTACACTATCACAACACCAGAGTCAAGTACTGGACAATACTACACATATATACTTGTTACTACACTATCACAACACCAGAGTCAAGTACTGGACAATACTACACATATATACTTGTTACTACACTATCACAACACCAGAGTCAAGTACTGGACAATACTACACATATATACTTGTTACTACACTATCACAACACCAGAGTCAAGTACTGGACAATACTACACATATATACTTGTTACTACACTATCACGACACCAGAGTCAAGTACTGGACAATGCTACACATATATACTTGTTACTACACTATCACAACACCAGAGTCAAGTACTGGACAATACTACACATATATACTTGTTACTACACTATCACAACACCAGAGTCAAGTACTGGACAATACTACACATATATACTTGTTACTACACTATCACAACACCAGAGTCAAGTACTGGACAATACTACACATATATCCTTGTTACTACACTATCACAACACCAGAGTCAAGTACTGGACAATACTACACATATATACTTGTTACTACACTATCACAACACCAGAGTCAAGTACTCGACAATACTACACAAATATAATTTTTACTACACTATCGCTATATATATATATATATATATATATATATATGTATCGTTGACTCTGTATCGTGGTACGTATCGTATCGTCAGAGATTACACACTCTAGTTCAGTTCACACTATTAACGAAAATATGTTTTACTTTTTCGGACTAAGATAATCAGGATTCTGACCGTATGACTCCCCAAGTGGATCGTGACTCATGGGTTAATGCTGGTCATAGCAACATGGACGTGGCAGGAGGTTGTTTTCATGTCTACTGGTGATTGTTCGATACGACGATAGATCGCAAGATTTCTATTCAGATACTGTATCGATATTCGTGTTCATTTTTGTGTTGCAATCAAACTTCCGGACACTAGATGGCAGCAGTCATAACGTCCTCTGCAGCTAAAGGAACAATGAGATCCCAGCGATGACTGAGGACGAGAGGATACAGTGAGTTCAGCAGCTTTTAAAGCTGATGTTTGGACATATTTTGGTTTGAAAACAAATGAAATCAGTCACGACTGAGGACGAGAGGATACAGTGAGTTCAGCAGCTTTTAAAGCTGATGTTTGGACATATTTTGGTTTGAAAACAAATGAAAGTAGTTACCACTTCGTCAAGAGTCTTGTGGTCTGTAAATTCTGCAACACCAGAGTCAAGTACTCGACAATACTACACATATATCCTCGTTACTACAGTAACGCAGTATATCGTATTGTTGCCTATGAATCGTGTAGCGTATTCCAATACTCACCACTGATTGTGGGCCCCTTACATTCCTGGGAATTCCAATACGTGACACTGAATTATCTGGGCATAGTTTTTTGAATGTAGCCATTAACACAGTTGTCGTTTTCTCATGAAACAAACTGTGTTTTTCAGAAATGTAAGTCTCCGTCTACACATGGACTTTTTACAATATCATTTTTTTTGTCTCAGACGTGGAAACATGAAACGTGGGCGGAGCTCCAGTCAAAAAGCGGGAGAATGAGTTGTGTCACGGCTTGAGTGCACCTGATGATCCTGATCCCCATTCCTCTTAAAGACGCTCATAAATTTATATGAGGCGCAGTAAAAGCAAATATCTGAATATACCGAGGTGATCAATCCCCGCGTGATCCGCTGCACTTAATGGATTCCCTCTCCGTCCTGAACCTGGGAATGATTCATCCCTTTTAATTACCTGACAGCGTCCTGCCCGGAGAGGAGTCTCAATGTCGACACAAACAGACGCACAACGGGGGGAACAACAAGGCCGAGGGGGGCTCCCTCCTCCAGCTCTGACATCATCGTCAAAGGAGTCATCGCTGGCGACTTCCTGCGACGGCGTTTAACTCAGCGAGTGCGTTTGTGTGTTGAATATCCAGCGTGTGTGTGTGTGTGTGTGTGTGTGTGTTGCTGCAGAACATTTTTTAAAGAAGCACCTTCGGGGAAAAAATACGCACGTTATGTAAATGTTTGTAGCATCAGTGTTGCATCAGGCGTGGGCGAAGTGTTTTTAAGCGTCTAAATTAAGTTACAGTACGAGAAAGAACATAAAGAGGCAGTGATGGAGGGAGGAAGTGGAGGAGAGGAAGTACATTGGGCTCACATTCCGGATCCGTCCTGCGTCGCTCGTCTCACCTGGAAACAGGAGGGCGGTCGGAAAATAACTCAAAGGTTCGGTCGTGATCTTGGAGAGCGTTAGATGCTGCAGGACTTGATGATAATATTATCATATTATACACAAGTATTTCTTCAAGAAAATACAGTCACATGGTAGAACTGATGCCACTTTTATCGAGAATATTTCAAGAGTGTGAAGCGAAGGGGATTCAAAAAAATAAACGCCAACAAATCAGAGTCCATGGTTCTCGGCCAGAACAAGGTTGGTTCTTTGCGACCCGAAACCCGGATATAGTGGAAAACGACCAGTGCTCAAATCGCATGCTTCTCTTAGTATACTAGAAGTTAGTATAGTGTACGTACTAACTAGTAACTAATTCTCCACAGATAGTTCGTCTCAAATCAAACTCTGCTGCTACGCACTAACAGGAAATGACGCGACAGCTTCTTCTTCTTCTACTACTAATTAGCGATGATTTCAACCAGCTGTAGGAACACCATCGCCACCTGTTGGCAGCACGTTCGGCTAGCCTGGGTGTCATCCTCTTTCTACTGGGGGCTCCTACACTCACTACCTTTAAAAAAAAATAGTCTGGGATCGCTTGACCCGCTTATGTTTGGAATTGGAACTCAGGTACTGAAGGCATCATGTGGTGTACGCTGGGCGGGGCCTCCTCCGATTGGATGACCCCTGGATGACCCTTCCGCACCGCGATCCAATCAGATTGTTTTGGTGAACGTCTTTCCCGGTAAGAAAAGCTTTCAGTGCCTCATGTTGCTCACGTTCTCCCTACTGCTGCTGAAAATACACCTGTAAGTATATGAATATATATACAGTATACAGTATATATATGTATAAAAAAACGTAACTTCCATTTACAACGTCAGCGTCACAAAGATGGAGCCGTTTAGTGTAGAAAGTGTCCATCGATCCAAACTCAGTTTTGTGCGAGTTTTAGTGAGAATTTAGTGTTCTTGGAGCACTACATTTCACATACTAAGAATTGTGCACTTATGCACTAAATATACTAAGTTTAAGTACACAAGTATGCGTTTTGAGCTCAAGACGAACATATTTTCCCGCCTAAAATATTTATCCATTAATTTAAAACAAACAAACAAGTGTCTCAATTTTAACGTTAGAAATTATATGTTGTGGATTTTATTGTAGATTTACACAAACTCTAATCTTCAACTAAACATATGGTCATCGCAGCTAGTTCACTGTTAGCCGCCAGCTAAGCTAACGAGTGTAGCTTTCAGATTAAAATCTCTTTCACTCTAAATGTAAGTGACTTTTCAATCGATGTTACTTGAGTAGCTTGCCTGCTCGAGACCTTGGCTCCTTCTAGGTTTGAATATTCTGAAAAAGATGCTTTAAGACCCAAGTTAAGCCTTTATGCGAGTGGTATGTAAAGTATATTTTTAAAATAAGAAAATAAGCTTTATTTAAAAGAAAAAAAACACCACAACTAACAATCAAATGTTTCAATCATGAAATGAGTTAAAAATTTAACGAAGTAAAAGCGGGAATTTGACCAAAAAAAATGTTCTGTCAAAGATGGTGAGATTTTCTATGTTGTTGTTGAAAATGACTTCAAATATTAATAATAATAATAAAAAATGCTCCAGTTAAGAGTTTAAAATAGATTTTTAAACATTTTGAACGCTCATGAGCTGAGACACGAGATGGAGGGGGGAGGGGGGGGGGGGCGGAGGACGAGCGGCGCCGAGCTCTGGGCGGGTCAGCGATGGAGGGATGAACCCGCCTCTGAGGGACGAGTGTGTCTGTCCATGTGAAACTCAGAAACAAGAGCCCACTGTCACTGTATCTTAGCAACCGCCTCCGTCTCCCAGGTGACATGGTGTGACATCACTTCCTGCCGATGTGTGTGTGTGTGTGTGTGTGTGTGTGTGGAAGTTAGCGAAAGGCCTTCCACACTGAGCCTCGTGTGTCAGCCTGATTGCGGGTTCTGCCAGCAGAACCGGTGCCAACTGCAGCCATCTGGTGGATCTACTTGGCACAGGGGGGCGCTCTGTGGCTCTGCGACATATTGGAGTAGTTAAAATTAACACACTGACACTATTTGGCAGAGAAAAGACGCACAACTATCGAGCGGCTATTTCAGTCCTGCACGCACACCTTACCGGGTCCGGGGCCGTCGGCGCCGTATCGAAGGGAAACATCGCATTAGTTCCTACAAGGAAGACGCATCTCGTCCGGGGGAGAGACGAGCTCCAGCGGCGCCAGCAGAGCCTCCTGGCAAAGACGACGGGCTTTGACGGAAGAGAGGGAGGGGAAGGTTTTAGTTTTCACGGAATCAGCCATTTTGTGACCCAATTCTACAAAAGAAATCATCATGATTAATAAACACAAACTGCTCGTTCCACTCCCGGGCCTCGCAGATCAATGCCGATGAGACGGAGACGCTTGCTCCCCGCGATTTGTACCGGAATACATTAAGATGTGGCAGCTCGGAGGAGGGAGAGGGAGGGAGAGTCTCGGGTTCAAATCCAGCGAAAACAATCCTCGGAGTTCTTGACAAACCTCACACAGAAGCAGCCTTTCATCGGCAGCACACCTGGGTGAGGATCTGGAGGAGGTTTCTGGGGGAGAGTTTGACACGTCTTAAGAGCCGCTGCTGCTGCTGCTGCTGCTGCTGCTGCTGCTGCTGCTGCTGCTGCTGCTGCTGCTGCTGCTGCTGCTGCCCCCTCGACGCCACCTCAGAAGACCAGAGATTAGAACAGAAGTGCTAACATGGAGCCCGACAGGTGATGAGTTCACTTCCTCCTCCTTCTCCTCCAAAACAAGAGCACGATCCTCGTTCAAAGACTTTCAAAATTGAAGCCTTTATTTTTGACACGCGAGAGAGAAACGAAAACGACTCTATGTTACAGTTTATTTATAAAAGAGTGCGGGGGGGGGGGGGGGGGGGGGTTCGGGGGTCACATCAGGTCCATGAGCATCTCCTCGTCCATGGCGCTGGACACCTGAGACATCCCCGGCTGGGGTACGGCGCCGCGCTGACCCTGTGACATCATCATCTGACCTGAGGGGTCGAAAGAAAGAAAAAAATGACGATTAATCGTTTCGTGGACGACGTTTTGATTGACGATTAAAAAACTATTCTTTCTGGTGCTGAAGCTCATCAATCATCTCGATCAATGATCAATAGTGAATCCAACACCAGGTCATGTGATCGACTCTTTCATTCTTGGCCCTCGTCTCTGATGTGTGTGTGTGTGTGTGTGTGTGGACATGTGATGGTGGATCGTGTCATGGTGTTCCGGGGTCAGATCCTGACCTGGCATTTGTTGCCTCCACTGCGACTGCATCTGAGCGCCCCCTCCTGGGGCGGGGTGGACCATCTGCTGCCCCAGACCCTGGTGGGGCATCATCCCCTGCATGTGGGAGACGCCGCCCTGCTGTTGGGGGGCGACAACACAAACGCCGTCAACAAACATGTACACAAAGTACATGTACAAGTAATAGAGTATACAAATTTGAGTGAGAATAAATGAGGAAAAAGTATTTGGATTGAACTGTAATTCAGTAAAAATTAAACTATGCAAGTACAGAAAGTATTTAGACACAATAGACAATGAATAAAAATACAAAAATTACTCAAATACAAAAGTAATCAAGTAAAAGAAAAAGCACAAAAAAGTTCTTGAACACAATAATAATTGTAAGAAAACAAGAGGACAGAAAGTACTCGGACACAAAAGTAACTAAGTAAAAGTACTCGAGTAAAATAAGTTCTTGGACACAATATTAATCGAGTAAAAATACTTGAGAACGATAGGTATTTCAGACACTAAAGTAAACGAGTAAAAATACTTGACCACAAAAGGAATAAAATACAAGTCTTTAGGAAATCAATATGTTTGAGTTTAAAAAGTTCTCGGACACAATAGTAATCAAGAAGAAAAAGTTCTCCAATAAAAAGTAATCTTTATACCAGAATGATATACCAGAGCACAAAATGTAAAAAAAACATTTTAGTTATTGTGTAAAAAGTACTGAAGTACAAAAAGGTCTCAGACACAAAAGTAAACGAGTACAAAAAGTAATCAAATAAAAAATATTAAAGTGGAAAAAGTACAGTTTGTTATTATTCGAGTTCTGTCATTAGTTTGTGTTCAATCACATGTTGGTAAAGTTATTTCCGAGTCACAAAAATGACAAAGATATTTTAAAAAAAATTGCACTTTAAGTGTATTTTTCAACACATCTTGTTTTTTAATAGTACTTTAGAAGACGAGTGTGTTTCTCCTGATAAACTTGTTCATTCTGACTTTAGAATCTCAACTTCCTGCTCGTTTCTCCAAACGTTAGCTTGTACGCCTGAAGTAACAAATCCTTCGTTTTCTTCTTCATCTCCACATTCTTGGTCCAGATCAGTCCAAACATCTGCAGCGACTGGACTCGACCCGAGACCAGGTTTTCGTCTGGAGGACTCGCTAGCGTCCTCTGGAAGGTTCAACAGGAGCTAAGAGACTCACCGGCTGCTGCTGGCTGAGCAGAAGGCTGCGCAGCTGGGGGTTGGCGCCGGGGTTAGAGAGGCGCAGGATTGGGGCCTGAGGCAGGGCTTGTCCACTCTGGGCCACCTGGTTGGGCGGAGCTCCGCTGACCGGCGGCTGCTGGTTGTTGGGTCCCGCTGTTCTCATGGTCATCTGGAGGGAGAGGCACAAATAATCTGCGGCGTCCTCTGGGAGGATTTTCCCGGATCAGACCCGTATGTCTCGATAAACCGCCGACATAAGACCCCAGGAGTCGGGTTCTGTTCCCTCTACGGTTAGTTGGACCGGAGTGGACTCAGAAACATGCGTGAAGTGTTGCTCTCACCATGCTGTTCTGCCTCTGCTGCTCCTCCATCAAGGAGACCTGACTAACAGGAGGCATGCCCACCACCACAGACTGGACAGAGGAGAGTCAGAGAGGAGGTGTGGAGGAGGAGGACAGAAAGAAAAGGGTGTTACAGGAGCAGGGCGTGCGGAGAACAGCAGGACGATGGCGTCCAGGGAGAGAAGGAACTGATGTGGAAAACGTGGGACGGATTCGACAGCGGATTAGTGAGTTCACCTGCTGCTGGACGTTGCCGTGGGATACGGGGATGGGGCCAGCGGGCCTGTTGAGAAAGTTCTGGTTCTGCGGGACCTGCCCCGGCTGCATGGGACCCCCGGCGCCGCCCAGCTGCTGCAACGGTGAACACGAGTCAGTGAGTGTGAAGGTCACGCCGACATCAGCGTCGAACAACTACACAAAACTACAATAAACTTAATAAACCCGTTTCTAGGAACAAATAAGGGAACAATTTAACGGTAACTTTTAATTTTAACCATGAAATGTGATGCCAGAAAATAAATGAGAAAAAAGGACCAAAAAAATGACAATAAAGTATTCAGCAGAAATATGTTAGATAATACATGTTAAAAATAAAAATAAAAACTGGTAAAAATGACACTAAAAATCCTTTCAAAGTCTAAATAAAATCTAGGAAACTGTCAATTTAAGTTGTTTTTTTAATTCTCCAGAGAAAAGAAGGAAAGAAAATGTATATAAAAACTTTAATTGATCCATTTAAAAGCAAAACAATGTGTAACTGAACCATTAAAACACTCAAATAAATAAATAAATAAAACCTGTGTAACTGGATTATTAAAACACTGAAATAAATAAACATAAATAAATAAAACCTGTGTAACTGGATTATTAAAACACTGAAATAAATAAACATAAATAAATAAAACCTGTGTAACTGGATTATTAAAACACTGAAATAAATAAACATAAATAAATAAAACCTGTGTAACTGGATTATTAAAACACTGAAATAAATAAATATAAATAAATAAAACCTGTGTAACTGGATTATTAAAACACTTAAATAAATAAATATAAATAAATAAAACCTGTGTAACTGGATTATTAAAACACTGAAATAAATAAACATAAATAAATAAAACCTGTGTAACTGGATTATTAAAACACTGAAATAAATAAATATAAATAAATAAAACCTGTGTAACTGGATTATTAAAACACTGAAATAAATAAATATAAATAAATAAAACCTGTGTAACTGGATTATTAAAACACTGAAATAAATAAACATAAATAAATAAAACCTGTGTAACTGGATTATTAAAACACTGAAATAAATAAATATAAATAAATAAAACCTTTGTAACTGGATTATTAAAACACTTAAATAAATAAATATAAATAAATAAAACCTTTGTAACTGGATTATTAAAACACTGAAATAAATAAATATAAATAAATAAAACCTGTGTAACTGGATTATTAAAACACTTAAATAAAAAATATAAATAAATAAAACCTGTGTAACTTGATTATTAAAACACTGAAATAAATAAATATAAATAAATAAAACCTGTGTAACTGGATTATTAAAACACTTAAATAAATAAATATAAATAAATAAAACCCGTGTAACTGGATTATTAAAACACTGAAATAAATAAACATAAATAAATAAAACCTGTGTAACTGGATTATTAAAACACTGAAATAAATAAACATAAATAAATAAAACCTGTGTAACTGGATTATTAAAACACTGAAATAAATAAACATAAATAAATAAAACCTGTGTAACTGGATTATTAAAACACTGAAATAAATAAACATAAATAAATAAAACCTGTGTAACTGGATTATTAAAACACTGAAATAAATAAACATAAATAAATAAAACCTGTGTAACTGGATTATTAAAACACTGAAATAAATAAACATAAATAAATAAAACCTGTGTAACTGGATTATTAAAACACTGAAATAAATATAAATAAATAAATAAATAAATAAACGAATAAATCAATGAAACCTGGGGAACTGGACCATTAAAAAAACTAATTTGAAAATATAAATAAAATAAAAAAAAGTATAACACTACCTCTGTGATCCACTGGCTGTCAAAAGCCGAATAGATGGATTAAATAACAAGTATTTTAAAATAATTGGAGCGTCTGACATAAAATAAATAACATTCATGAATTAGAAAACAAGAGAAACTGGAGTCGGAAGAAAAATCTTTCAATAATAAAGAGGAATTTAATAAATTACAAATAACTGATCATTTAAAATAACAAGAGGAATAAAAATCTCTTCACTGTAGAAAAAAAACATTAAACTAGGATTAGAAAGAATCAATTATTCAAGAGTCAGTTTGTCTACAGTTCTTTTTTTTTTTTTTCTACTCCCCCGGACCTGTTGTCTAGTGATGGACCTCCCCTGGTTCCCGGGGAACCGACCGGTCCAGGACTTTTTAAAAACCCTTCTAATTGAAACTTTAATTACGCGGCGCTGAGTACGTGATGACACACGAGAGACGGGCGAAGACAAAGGAAGCGGATCATTACGATTTCATGTCTTCCTTCCAAATGACCTCGGCGCGAGGAGACGGCGTGGAGCGAGAAAAAGACGGCGTGGAGCGAGAGAACGTGACGCCGGAGCAGCGTCGTCGTCTCGGGGAACCCGGGGAAGGAGTTTTTTAACGGCCACGTCTCGGAGGAAGGCGGGAAGAGGGGAAAAAAAAAAAAAAGGCGAGAAACTAGTTTACCTTCAGCGGGAGAACTGGGAGGAGCAGCTTTGATTTACTTATCCAGTCCCCGAGGGCGGCGCACATCGCCCGCCGCCTCATTCATGTTTAACTTTTGAGCTTCCCGGCGCTGCATTATTCATCGCTTAAAGAATAAGCGTAATAGCTTTTCTCGACAACCGACACAAACCCGGATCAGCGTCTCCCGCGGTCGTCGGAGGAGGAGGAGGGGTTATTTTTGCGACCGGTCACCGTCTCTGATTTGAGTTTTTCCTCACCGACGTCCTGCCTTTTTTTTTTAAAAGCCGGTGCATTAAAAAAGCATGTTTTCTTCTAAGTGAAGGTAATACGGCGCGCGAGCTAATGGTGCAAGAGGGGAAGCTGCTAAGTTAGCATCATTAGTCTGCAGTAAAGACATTAGCGGCGGCGCCGAAGATAGCGCTCCTGTTAAATGAAATGTCAATAACAATGCACCGCACTGCCTGAAACAATGCACCTCAATTCCTCCCAGCGCCTCCGCTAATGCCTCCTCATTATCTCCGGGTTTTAATGCTTCCTCCGGCTGAAGCCACTCACCACGCGGTGCTGCTGGACCTGCTTGTGGTTGGTGATGACCTGCCGGATGCCGTTGACGAAGCCGCTCTGGTCGTTGGGGATGAGGCCCATGAAGATCCTCTTCTTGGACGAGTAGAGCAGCATCAGGACCCGCACCTCGCAGGGGGAGGTGGTGTGAGGGAAGTGGACGCAGCCGGCCTGGAGGTCGGGGGTCAAACGGGGGTTAGAGGGAATTAAAAATAACAAAAAAGAAAGCGACTTGGACATTGTATAGGATGAGGCTGGTGTCCCACATAAGGTGGTCTGCTGCAGGAGAGCATGTGGCCCTGGCTCCTGCAAAACCCGGTCCGCGGGGAGTTGCTCTCTCTTTTGACCGTGTTAACTAGACACGTGAGGATACGGTAATAATTATTTTTAGCAAGATTCTCGAGATGACTGAGGACGAGAGGATACAGTCGACTCCAGCAGCTTTACTATGCATTAAATGACTTAATACTTCAAAACTGGTTGTAACCAGGTTGTAAGAAAAACTATCGATACACATTAATATCAAAAAAAAAATTTCTGAGATTCTTGAGATGACTGAGGACGAGAGGATACAGTGGCTCCAGCATCTTTTAAAGCTGATGTTTGTACATATTTTGGTTTAAAACTAATGAGAGCAGTTACGACTGAGGATGAGAGGATACAGTGACTCCAGCAGCTTATAAAGCTCATGTTTGTACATATTTTGGTTTAAAACTAATGAGAGCAGTTACGACTGAGGACGAGAGGATACAGTGACTCCAGCAGCTTTTAAAGCTCATGTTTGGACATATTTTGGTTTGAAAACAAATGAAAGCAGTTACGACTGAGGACGAGAGGATACAGTGACTCCAGCAGCTTTTAAAGCTCATGTTTGGACATATTTTGGTTTGAAAACAAATGAAAGCAGTTACGACTGAGGACGAGAGGATACAGTGACTCCAGCAGCTTTTAAAGCTGATGTTTGGACATATTTTGGTTTGAAAATAAATGAAAGCAGTTACGACTGAGGACGAGAGGATACAGTGACTCCAGCAGCTTTTAAAGCTGATGTTTGGACATATTTTGGTTTAAAAACAAATGTAAGCAGTCACGACTGAGGACGAGAGGATACAGTGAGTCCAGCAGCTTTTAAAGCTGATGTTTGGACATATTTTGGTTTAAAAACATATGAAAGCAGTTACGACTGAGGACGAGAGGATACAGTGAGTCCAGCAGCTTTTAAAGCTGATGTTTGGACATATTTTAGTTTGAAAACAAATTAAAGCAGTTACGACTGAGGACGAGAGGATACAGTGAGTCCAGCAGCTTTTAAAGCTGATGTTTGGACATATTTTGGTTTAAAAACATATGAAAGCAGTTACGACTGAGGACGAGAGGATACAGTGAGTCCAGCAGCTTTTAAAGCTGATGTTTGGACATATTTTAGTTTGAAAACAAATGAAAGCAGTTACGACTGAGGACGAGAGGATACAGTGAGTCCAGCAGCTTTTAAAGCTGATGTTTGGACATATTTTGGTTTAAAAACATATGAAAGCAGTTACGACTGAGGACGAGAGGATACCGTGAATCCAGCAGCTTTTAAAGCTGATGTTTGGACATATTTTGGTTTAAAAACATATGAAAACAGTTACGACTTCGTCAAGAATCATGTGGTCTGTAAATACTGCACTACAAGAGTCAAGTACTGGACAATACTACACATATATACTTGTTACTACACTATGACTATAGTTTGTATCGTGATATCGTATCAATAGATTCTTTCCAATATACTTATATAAATATGAACCAGAATCATCAAACGGCTCTGATAAAAGGTTATTTTCTTAGAAACTCAATCATTAAAAAGGTAGAAAAATCTGTTGAATGATTCCAGCGCTCTAGCATCGCCCTTGAGCAAGGCAGCGAAAAAAAAAAAAAAGAGGGCGTGGAGGTGAGCTGGACAGAATGAAAGTTTGATGAATAAATCCACACTTGAATTATTCACGCCAGGGACTGCTCGCCTAAAAAAAACCCCAGAAACACTTGAGGCGCCGCGTTACGCCCCCTGATGGTCAGAGACGGCCCCTGCACTCGCCGAAGTTCACACAGAGGTAAAGCACTTGAAAAATACTCACGAAACCGTTGGCCATTATTCTGTACAAGCCGTTGAGCGACTCCATGTCTTTATGGGTGAAGAAGAACTGAACCATGCGGGAGTTTCTGAAAAGGTGGCCTAAGGTGGTCTGCGGAGAAAAGAACAAACGCATTAAAAAAAGGAGTGGAAACTAAACGAGCGGAGAAAACAAACGTTCTCACCAGGAGCTGCTGAGGAATCAGCTGCATGATCAGCTTCTGAGGCCACTGGTCCGTGTTCCTGGTCGAGGGGAAAACAACGTTTAAATAAAAGAGCCGCGGGGCACGAGGGCGCCGGGTCTCGGGTGAAGGACTCACAGGTTCTCGCCCTGGTTGACGTGGACTTGACACGGCAGAGATCGAGTCAGTTTGGTGTTGGAATCCATGGAGGCAGCTTTCGGCTTCTGTCGGAATATTGCGTCCAAGGAATAGACACAACAGAGGCGTTTAGGAACTGACACACACTCATGGAGACACACTTGTGGGCGTTCAAAATATCGTTACACCCTAATATTGCATTTTCGGGGGAACTTTAAAATTAAATTTTAAATCTATTTATCTTGAAAATAAAACCGTTCGAAGCAGAAAAAGAAGGCGTTAATCCACTCAAACACGTGATACACCAGCATACAAGTCAAAAATAGACAGTTTTTGGAAGCAGAAAAGAATGTATTGCGCACACAGAGATGAGTTCACCGAGAGGGAGTGAGAGGAAGATAGTGTTGTACATGAGGAGTCAGTTGTAGAGTTTTATTTGATCATTATTCTTGAATAGGTTACATTTCAATAAAGTGTGTATAAAATAAAATAATTTAATTATAACTTTTTTTTCCGTTCATTTATGTGTTGATATTAAACTTCGGTCTGCTAGATGGCAGCAGTCATTACATCCTCAAAAGCAAGAATGAAATCTTGTGGGTTTCGGGGACAGCTGAGGACGAGAGGATACGGTCGACTCCAGCAGCTTTACTATGCATTAAATGACTTAATACTTCAAAACTGGTTGTAACCAGGTTGTAATAAAAACTATCGATACACATAAATATCACAATTATTTTTTGCGAGATTCTCGAGATGACTGAGGACGAGAGGATACAGTCGACGCTTTTAAAGCTGATGTTTGGACATATTTTGGTTTGAAAACAAATGAAAGCAGTTACAACTGAGAATGAGAGGATACAGTCGACTCCAGCAGCTTTACTATGGATTAAATAACTTAATACTTCAAAACTGGTTGTAATCAGGTTGTAAGAAAAACTATCGATACACATAAATATCACAATTACCTTTGCAAGATTCTCGAGATGACTGAGGACGAGCGGATACAGTCGACTCCAGCAGCTTTACTATGCATTAAATAACTTAATACTTCAAAACTGGTTGTAACCAGGTTGTAAGAAAAACTATCGATACACTTAAATATCACAATTATTTTTGCGAGATTCTCGAGATGACTGGGGACGAGAGGATACAGTCGACGCTTTTAAAGTGGATGTCTGGACATATTTTGGTTTGAAAACAAATAAAAGCAGTTACGACTGAGGACGAGAGGATACAGTCGACTCCAGCAGCTTTTAAAGCTGATGTTTGGACATATTCTGGTTTGAAAACAAATGAAAGCAGTTACGACTTCGTCAGGAGTCATGTTGTCTGTAAATACTACAATACCAGAGTCAAGTACTGGACAATACTACACATATATACTTGTTACTACACTATCACAACACCAGAGTCAAGTACTCGAACAGTACTACACATATATACTTGTTACTACACTATCACAACACCAGAGTCAAATACTGGACAATAATACACATATATACTTGTTACTACACTATCACAACACCAGAGTCAAGTACTGGACAATACTACACATATATACTTGTTACTACACTATCACAACACCAAAGTCAAGTACTGGACAATACTACACATATATACTTGTTACTACACTATCACAACACCAGAGTCAAGTACTGGACAATACTACACATATATACTTGTTACTACACTATCACAACACCAGATTCAAGTACTGGACAATACTACACATATATACTTGTTACTACAGTATCACAACACCTGAGTCAAGTACTCAACAATACTACACATATGTCCTTGTTACTGCAGTATCACTATATATATCGTGATATAGCATCAATAGATTCTCGCGTCCATTAAGCTGGATATAAATACGAACCAGAATCATCAAATAACCCGACGTCGTGATTAACCTTCACATCTCGCTTCTCTCCGCCTCCGAGAACGAGTTTCTCAAACATTCACATTTTGCCGCGTGTCGACCCAGGGGAGCTGAAAGTGTGAACACAAAAGTCTGCATTATTTAACCCAGACTTTTACCCGGCCAGCCCCCTCCAGCAGACGCTGGCCTCAATCCACGGCGAGAAATTGGGCCAATCAATGAAACATTTGAATGTGGAGCACCAGTCATAAAAAATGTACCATTATGGCGCCATTAACACGCTCTATGTATGAGGCTACGAGAGAGAGGGAGGGAGCACGAGCCAGGAGAGGAAAGCCTGACGGCTGCAAAAGTGACCCACAATGGAGGGTTTTTCTGGGATGGGATTCATTTTTTAAGATCTGAAAATGCATTAAAATTCATATTGATCGGTCGAGGAGTGACTTCTTTCTCTGTATGTACCTGAGAAGATCCTGCTGTGTTCTCTGGGTTCCTTGATCATGCTCTTCACATGAGGTCTCTTCACAACTTTATTCAGTTATTTTAAGGCAACATGGCCGTCATGAGGTGGATACAAACAAACATCTACTTCTCAAAGAGGTCCAAACGTCCCCATCTTTAAAACTTCATTAGAGTTTTTCCTGGGTCTGCCCCTGGGCCTCCTCAGAGTCATCACCTAACTGGTCCAGGAGCCACCTCTCTCTGTCTTCTGTTGGACCAGCATGGGTTCTACTGTGAAGGACTGAGGTTCTCTTTTGAACACACAGTCCTGAACCCGAAGATAAAACTTTGGGGATCTTGTTCTCGAGTCACTGCAAAGCTTCCGACCGCAGGTGTGAGTAAACGAAGAGCTTTATCTTCTGACTTAACTCTTTTTTTTTTCCTCCTGAATAAAATGCTGTAACCTATAGATTCTTAAACTCAACGAAATCCATGACAAAAGTTCCGAAAAGTTGATCCGAGGAACAGGAAACTCATCAAAAAATGTATTTATTTATTATGCATTTAAAATGTGTTTAAAACATGATTTTTTTTCGTTCCAATATATGATAACATTTCTTTAATTTGCGTTTATTTGCAAACCGTATTTTATTTTGAAGCAGGAAGAACTATAAGTGTGTTTGTATTTAAGTCGTTTACTGTTGTGTTGTTCTACACACTTGCATAGTGTTGTTTATTTTTGCTAAATTTTAAATTATATTTAGGAAAATTTATATTATAAATTTAAATCAATATTTTTTCTAGTTTATCTTTACACAGGCCGTCATTTTTTTCATGTTATAGGTTAAACAACGTTTAAATTCAAGTGTATTTTCTTTATTTTCTTCAAATGCTGGTCAACATTTAAACACTTTTTATTTCAGTATGTAGTAATTGTTGCTTTTATTCAAAGCATGACCAGTTTTATCTCACAGTAGAGCAAGAATGTTATATTTTAATACTAGTATCGGTCGATACTGATCATGTACTAGATAAGTTAAAGTCGGATCGGTGCATCTATAGGTACTTTTGTTAAACTCAACTTGAAAAAAGATCACATCTTTAACCTGGATCTTTAATCTAGAGGAACTGATCCTCATCCAATCCGCTTCAAATTCCCGTGTTGCCAGCTGACATTTCATAGAAACTTTTTTTTTTAAAAACATGACAACTATTTCCAAAAAAAAGGGATCAGGGCATGAAAAAATAAAATCACTTCAAAGCAGTCAATGTAGGACTGGATGAATAATTTTCATGCCGTTTCAAAGTGTGTAATTAGTCCTGGTGGTGCAGTAAAACAAGATCCTCTGGGGCCGAACACAACACCAAGCTTTCAAACACTAAAAGGGACCAAAAATCCTACCTGACGCCGACAGAAAACCCGTGAGGTTCTCGAGGGAAAACCACTCAAAACAATTGTCAGAATGAGTCAAGAGCTACAAGAGCTGTTACTCCATCACAAATAATTAAAAGGGACTCGGATGTTTTCTATTTTTGGGGCCGCATGTATTTTTTAAGTGCGAAGGAGCAAAAGTACAACAAAAAAAAAAACGTTGCCAGAGCGGCTGGTGTCGCTGCCAGCGATTTGTATCTGTCACTCTCTGACTGGAACCGTACACTCAACCTCTCACCTTCCACGCCTGTCATGTTCCGGGGCTGGGATCTGAAGGACTGCCAAGCTCTTGAGTATTTGTGAAACAGCCGTCATTTCGGCGACGGCTCCGGACGGTTAAGTCCGGCCCCCCCGTCGGTGCCGCTGAGCAGCTGAACCGAGCATTATGGGTTGTTTTGTTTTTTTCGAGCGCTCGCCGACAGAAACGGAAGGCGGCGCTTCTTAAAATTCCTAGATCGGTTGTGCGGTAATTTTCGACGCCCGGGTGACCTCGATAGAAAACTTTCTGATTGTTCTCTTGGAAGTTCAGAGATGAATCTTTTATCACGTTCTATTTTGTGCTTGGAAAGTTAAACTGAAAAGGACAGAAAACGTTTTTTTAGTGGGTTTTATTTTAGCGAATGAACGTGCGAAAACGAACGGATCGCAAGAAGTCGAGTGTTTTTTTTTTCGAGGGAAGACGAGTCCAGCGTTCTTCTGAATCTGACATCTGTATGACATCCTAATGGATCCGGAGAAGGAGCCGCTGGTCCCCCGGGAACAGAAGTCCGCTCCTCCTTCGAGATCCTCATCGTGTCGGAACAATTAAAACGCGGAGAGAACGTGGGACTTCTTAAGGGGGTAATTTGAAGATGGAATGGAATCAATAATCCCAAGCCTGTCTTTCTGGACCGTGTCAATGGATCCATAATCGATCCTCCACGAAGGAATACTCGCTGGAAGCCTCGACGTCAGTCGCAAAACCCCTTCGCTGTCCAGGGTTTTGCTTGGCAGACATTTCATCCGGGGGAAGGGAATTAAACGCGGGAAGTCCCATCGATTTCATCGGGTGATGAAAACCGACAATTAAATTGCTTTGTAAACGAATAAAAGCGTCGAGACGACGGCAACACATTTGTGTGTCATTTTTAATGCCGGGGAATGGGAGGGTGTGGAGCGATCATCGGCGAATAACAAGAACGGTAAAAGTTGTAATAACACGATCTCTAGCCTGTGCCAAGTTGTGTTTCTCTGCTCCTTTACAACATCCATGAAACCGGCTTATGGTCTCCATCGTTCTTCCAAACGGCTCGCGATCCATCAGCCCCTCGCGGAGATGACGCCCTTTAATAAGCGAAATGGAAAAGGTAAAGTAAAAAAAAAAAAAGCGTCATGTGTCGACTCATCAGCTTTTCGCCGATGGTTGTCGTCACGTGGAAGATTTAGAGCTCGGAGAAAACCTCCCCGCTCTTTATTCCTCGGAATAAAAACCCCCGCGAGGGGAGGATGAGCCCGGAGTCGATCGAGGCGATTGATCCGATCCTGTCCAGCAAACACCAACACTTGAAGGCCTCGTGAGTGTCACATAGAAGCCATTAACATCCATTTTCCTAGCTCAGCATCGCGGCCGCACGCACCATCGATTTGACCTTGAGCTAAACCAATAGCGGCGGGGAGATGATGTACGATTCATCAACGCCGGCGATAATCGAAGACAGGTGATTATTAAGTTGTGCCGCAGCGAGGGGTCCGAGGGGGGGGGGGGAGCGGTGATTACATAGGGATGGAAGAGAGAAGTCCAAACTTTCACTCTATAGATTGTACGGCGACTCGCTGGGTTGGTGTCGACGCACGAAAAACATGGAGACATTTCTGGTCACATGACCGTTACTTCCTGTGTTGGATTTTAGTTCAGAAGTAGGTGAAAAGTGATTTTTTTTCCAAGTTTATCCCTTGAAAAGTTGAATCTTTATTTTATTTTTTTCACACGTCCCACACAAATGTTTCTCCTCAGTATCACCGACTGTTGTTTCAAGCTTCTGTTGAAGCCAACATCCTATGTTTTTTTTTGGTTATTACAGAAATGTATAACTTTATTTTTAATTGTTTCTGTATTTGACGTTTAGCCATGAATCTCATTTATTTTAAGTTTGTGTTTTTTAGGGGTTTAGAATCAGACTCGCTTGATGGATCTACTGACTCCTTTAAGAAATATCTTAAAACGTTTTTATTTGTTCAGGCTTTTCCTTGATTTTCTGGAACTCCTGTTGTGTTATCAGTTTTATCTTGATCTTTAAAGTATATACTTTATTGAATATTGTTTTGATTGTTTAAGTGCTTTGTGACCCTGGTCTGGAAAAGTGCTATTCACTTCACTGTACAGCTCAACTTTAAAATTCTGGTTCTTACTTTCAGATCTATTCATGGTCAGACTCCTCCTTCCATCAGTGATCTGATACAGCCTTACACCCCAGCTCGGGCTCTGAGGTCTGTGGATCAGAATCTACTGATGGTTCCTGAACACGCTTCTGGACCAGAGGAGAGAAATCTTTTCAGGCTGTTGCTCCTAAGCTTTGGAACGATCTTCTCTCTCTTTGCTCTTGATGGATCTACTGACTCCTTTAAGAAACATCTTAAGACGTTTCTATTTGTTTAGGCTTTTCCTTGAACTCCTGTGTTGTTCTCAGTATTATCTTGATCTTTAAAGTTTATACTTTTTTGAGTATTGTTTTGATTGTTTAAGCGCTTTGTGACCCTGGTCTGGAAAAGCGCTATATAAATAAATATTACTTACTTACTTATCATTGTATTTTTTTCTCATGAATCCAACTTCAAGTTTTGAGGCGTCACTGTACTGTAGTTCGTTTCACAATAATCAGACTTTATTTTGTTATAAACAGCTGAACAATTGAGTAAAGATCATGGCTATTTAACCTGTGCTGTGTCTCAAATCGCATACTAGCGTACTAAAAGTTAGTATTTTTAGTACGTTAGTGTGTCTCAATTCTTAGTATGCGAAATTTAGTGCGCCATGCATACTAAATTGGCGTACTAACACGCCCACAAAACTAGCATGGTTCGATGGACACTAACCATACTAAACAGCCGCCATTTTAGTGACGTTTTAAACGGAACTTACGTCATATATAAATGCATATATATGCATATACTTAAATGTGTATTTTCAGCAGCAGTAGGAGGATAAACACGTCTTCGCTGCTGATACCAGCTTAAATATCTCGCGATTATTTAGATTCTCATATTTTTTCTTTATTTCTTTTTCCAAAGTTGCAAAACGTGCTGCCAGCAGGTGGCGATAGCGTTCAAACAGCTGCTTGAAACATCGTTAAATAGAAGTAGAAGAAGAAACTGTCATGTGATTTCCGGTTAGTGTGTAGCAGCAGAGTTTGATTTGAGACATACTATCTGCGGAGAATTTGCGTACTAGTTAGTATGTACACTAAACTGATGCATACTAACTTCTAGCATACTAAGATTAGTATGCGATTTGAGACACAGCACAGATTTCCCGGAAGGAAGTCCAGCCTCTGGGCTGGTCCTTCACTACATTTTCCTGATAAATGTTCAGCAAAGAGATGAAAAATTAATACACAATGTTGTGAATCATTTAGCGTTGATGTATTGAAATAGCAACAGCTTTACACGTCACACTAAAGGCACACAGGAAAGCATTGAGCATATTTTTTCACTCGTGGTTAAAACCCTCCGTTTGAGTCACGTTCCTTAACGAGGGACGAGTTGAATGATCTAAAATAGAGAATCTCGACTTGGCATAAAACGCAGCCTTTAGCGGGAAAAGTGTTGCAAAGTTGCAGCAGCGTCTTAAGATTCATCGCGGGGCGAAAGAAAATGAGCAAATAAAAAAAAACAGGAACGACCAGACGCTGAATCAAATCACTCCCGGGCGATCGATGACTAATGATACACGAAATACACGACAAAAGTTCACTTCAAACTCTTTACGGACCGACTTTAAATCGTGTCGATCATATATAAGATGTTGATCCGAGGCTGAGGATCTTAACAGGAAACTCATCAAAACATTTGTTTATTTATTATGCATTTAAAATGTGTTTAAAATATGAAAGTTGTCATTCTTTTTTTTGTTCCAATATATACAATTTCTTTAATTTGCATTTATTTGCAAACCATATTTTATTTTGAAGCAGGAATAAACTACATTTGAGTCGTTTACTGTTGTTCTAAACACTTGAATAGTGTTGTTTAATTTTGCTAAATAAATTAATGATTTTATATAGTATATCTTTACACAGGCAGTCTTCATCCTTTTCATGTTATAGGTTAAACGACGTTTAAATTTAACTGTATTTTCGTTATTTTCTTCAAACGCTGGTCAACATTTAAACACATTTTATTTCAGTATGTAGTAATTGTTGCTTTTATTCAAAGCATGACCAGTTTCATCTCACAGTAGAGCAAGAATGTTATATTTGAATACTAGTATCCGTCGATACTGATCATGTACTAGATCACAGGTGTCAAACTGGTCCAGAGAAGGGCCGAGCCGGTGCAGGTTTTGGATCCAACCAGTCAAGCACATTACAGTTGAACCAATCAGGCGTCTGAAGACAGTAATCAATTCATTAACAGTCAGGTGTTGCTTGTTAAAGCCGACGCCTGATTCGTTAGCTTATGTGTGCTTGACTGGTTGGAACAAAAACCTGCACCGTCTCGGCCCTTTTCTGGACCAGTTTGACGCCCCTGTAACTAGATACATGAAAGTTGGATCCCTGCATCTATAGGTACTTTTGTCCCGAGACGTCTGACCCGTGTCACCCCTCGAGACGACGCCCTCTAGTGTCGGCGCGAAGAGATGTTCAGAGCGTGTTACCTCCTGCCACTCCAGGACTCCGGTCCACGCCACCACCTTGTTGGCCATGCCCTGCTGCTGCCCCAGGGGGTTGTTGTTGGCCTGACCGGGAGCCACTCCCTGCTGTGGATCAGACAGAGACGAGGGTCAAGGATCCATTCGTCCTCCATGAGGTACGAACTCAGAGTCACTGGATTCAATACATTAATGATGAGTCGTCATGTTTTATGGAAAGAATCCGGACCAGGTTTCCGAGAGCTAAGGTAAGGTAAGGTAAAACTTTATTGATCCCTCAGGATGTCTCCTTCGGGAAATTGTTTAATTGTTATATTTATTGTTATATAATATTAATATAATAATAATAATAAAATTATATAATATTGTTATATAATTGTTATATTAATTGTTTAATTAATTGCTGAAGGCAAGTTGAACTCAAGACTTTTTAAAAAACGTTTAAGATCAAACTGAAGATCAATTATTGATGCAAGCATGGTTTTGAGAAAACAGGCTCCTCTCCATGCACTGCAGAACCAAACGTATTAAGATATAAGGTAAGGTAAAGTAAGATAAGTAAGGTAAAACTTTATTGATTCCTCAGGAGGTCTTCTTCGGGGAAATTGTTTTTTTTCCAATATCCATAGAAAATACAGCAATTTTTCATGAAAAATAAATCAAAATAAAATAAGAACAAAGAGAAATAAAGAGAAAGAACAAGATGATACAATCGAAGTCTAAAGATAAAGAACATACTTTAGAAAAATACATACAACAAATATTCTTTGTTCCTTTTGCCATAAGATGCGACAAAAGATTTCTTTAATGCTTAAGATGCACTTTTTACTTTTTGTTGGCAACTTTATAATTATTTATCTGTCATTTTACATTTTTGTTTGTATTTATTCGATTGTTTTTACATGTATTTATGGATGTTTGGATGCGTTATTGCAGGACAAAATAGTTTCTACTCCGGGGATCAATAAAGTATCCATCCATCCATCCATAAAGTACACTGTTCCTCGTACCCGTTGCCTGGTAGCGCTTTCAGTGATTAAGAAAAATGATTTGACAGCAAATTCTGATTTAATTGACACCTTCACATGATGCCCAAAGCCTTAAACTTAAGTTACATGAACCACCTTGAAGTAGAACCACCATGTGCATCAGCTCCAAGTCCTGGGTGCAACAATTTCACGGTCATTAGTTCCGATGTTGTGGTTGTGTGTAAATCTGTAAATATTTTTATTTAAGAATCCAGAACAGGGTTCCGAGAGCTGAAGGCAAGTTGAAATCAAGACTTTTTAAAAAACGTTTAAGATCAAATTGAAGATCAATTATTGATGCAAGCATGATTTTGAGAAAACAGGCTCCTCTCCATGCACTGCAGAACCAAACGTATTAAGAATTAACTTTGTTCCTTTTGCCATAAGATGCGACAAAATACTTCTTTAATGCTTAAGATGCACTTTTTACTTTTTGTTGGCAACTTTATAATTATTTATCTGTCATTTTACATTTTTGTTTGTATTTATTCGATTGTTTTTACATGTATTTATGGATGTTTGGATGCGTTATTGCTGCTGGACAAAATAGTTTCTACTCCGGGGATCAATAAAGTATCCATCCATCCATCCATCCATCAAGTACACTGTTCTTCGTACTCGTACCTTACCTTAAATAGAACAATATCACTGTCATTAGTTCCAATGGTTGTGTGTAAATCTGTAACTATTTTTATTTACCTGATATTTTGAAATTCAAACATGTAATTTTACTTGTAATTGCTTATCATTTATTTAAATTTTTTACACTTTAAACATTTTGATTTAGTTCATTTTAAGGCCTTGTATTTCGACGATTCATGCTTTTAAAGTCTTTTATCGCTTGTTAAGGATCTGCTGGAACCTTGAAAAAAAAAGAAAAAAGTCCCAGACAAAGCCTCATGAAAGTCCAGCCTCTCTGGAGGAGCAACATCTGATCCGTCACCATCTTATTTGAAATTCATTTTGATGCAAGAATCCAGACGAGTGGGCAAACAGAACCCGGGGCTGCTGGAGAAACGGCGCTGGAGAGTCTCGGTTCCTTCGGCTCGGCGCCGCTAACATTTGCAAATATCAATAGGGTTTAAACACGGACGGTGTTTACCCGAAGGGTGGAGGGACTTGCGAGACGAGATCAGAAAGGAGATGGCAAACGGATCGAGACGCGAAACAAACAAAAAAAAGGGCCGTCGCTCACCATGTTGGGCTGAGCCGTCTGCGGCGCCGGCTGCTGGACCGACTGCTGCGACGGCGGCTGGCTGGCGAGGGTCGGACCCGTCGGCGGGCCCGGCGGCGGCTGGTTGGGGGCGACCTGTTGCTGCGACATGAGCGGCTGCGAGGAAGTCGTCACCGTGGAGATGCTGGGCTGACTCAGCTTCACCCCGGGGGGCATGTTGGGTTGACTGCCGAACGGAGCCCCCTGGACCAGCATCCCCGGGACTGGAGGAGACAAAAGTCCACATTATTTAAATGAATACAATAACTTTCAAACGATACCGATTTCAAACTTTACATTTTTTAATGGAAAAAATCTTTTAATTGTTTTTTTGGGTATTGGAATTAAAAATGTACTTGGATCAAGCTTCGTGTTCATTTGCGTTATCTCAGGGTCAAGGTGACCCGAATGCATGGAAACAAATGTGTTTGTGGTATCCCTTGTGTTGTCTCTGGGTCAAAGTGAAGGACCTCCCTGGCTTCCATGAATAGATAGGCAGTGGTGGAGGACGTTCACCTTGACCCAGAGACAACGCAAGGGATACCACAAAAACATTTGTTTTCGGGCATTTGAGATAATAAGGTAAGGTAATGACCCGAATGCATGAAAACAAATGTGTTTGTGGTATCCCTTGTGTCATCTCTGGGTCAAAGTGAAGGACCTCCCTGGCTTCCATGAATAGATAGGCAGTGGTGTAGGACGTTCACCTTGACCCAGAGACAACGCAAGGGATACCACAAAAACATTTGTTTTCGGGCATTTGAGATAATAAGGTAAGGTAAGGTAAGGTAATGACCCGAATGCATGAAAACAAATGCGTTTGTGGTATCCCTTGTGTTGTCTCTGGGTCAAAGTGAAGGACCTCCCTGGCTTCCATGAATAGATAGGCAGTGGTGGAGGACGTTCACCTTGACCCAGAGACAACGCAAGGGATACCACAAAAACATTTGTTTTCGGGCATTTGAGATAATAAGGTAAGGTAAGGTAAGGTAATGACCCGAATGCATGAAAACAAATGTGTTTGTGGTATCCCTTGTGTCGTCTCTGGGTCAAAGTGAAGGACCTCCCTGGCTTCCATGAATAGATAGGCAGTGGTGGAGGACGTTCACCTTGACCCAGAGACAACGCAAGGGATACCACAAAAACATTTGTTTTCGGGCATTTGAGATAATAAGGTAAGGTAAGGTAATGACCCGAATGCATGAAAACAAATGCGTTTGTGGTATCCCTTGTGTCTTCTCTGGGTCAAAGTGAAGGACCTCCCTGGCTTCCATGAATAGATAGGCAGTGGTGGAGGACGTTCACCTTGACCCAGAGACAACGCAAGGGATACCACAAAAACATTTGTTTTCGGGCATTTTAGATAATAAGGTAAGGTAATGACCCGAATGCATGAAAACAAATGCGTTTGTGGTATCCCTTGTGTCGTCTCTGGGTCAAAGTGAAGGACCACCCTGGCTTCCATGAATAGATAGGCAGTGGTGGAGGACGTTCACCTTGACCCAGAGACAACGCAAGGGATACCACAAAAACATTTGTTTTCGGGCATTTGAGATAATAAGGTAAGGTAAGGTAAGGTAATGACCCGAATGCATGAAAACAAATGTGTTTGTGGTATCCCTTGTGTTGTCTCTGGGTCAAAGTGAAGGACCTCCCTGGCTTCCATGAATAGATAGGCAGTGGTGGAGGACGTTCACCTTGACCCAGAGACAACGCAAGGGATACCACAAACTCATTTTGTTTTCGGGCATTTGAGATAATACAAGCGTTAAAAGGCTACTCATAAACAAATATTGAAATCTTGGAATAAAGAATATCAAATCGTATCAAAATATATTGGAAATTCGCAATTTTAATTTAAATTATTAAAACAATAATAATAAAATGCTTAAAAAACGCTCAGTTTTTCTTTCCAACTCTCAAAGAGAAATTGAAAAAAACATGTTTTATTTCTCATTAAGTGTCATTACTGTTCTTTCCTCACAGCTACTATAATTATTAATAGTTTCTGAACTTGAAAAATAAGTTCTTCAACAACAGAATCATTTGCGAGTGTTTTCTGTCAGTCATTCAAATGTTTTAGAAGTTGAATGAATGATAATCAACTCAAATCATTTAGAGGTTTGTCAATAAAGTCATCAATCTAAGAAGAAATGTCCATATATTTGTCGTGATCTGATCCAGGAGGTTAAGGTAAGGTAAGGTAAGGTAAAACTTTATTGATCCCTCAGGAGGTCTCCTTCGGGAAATTGTTTAAATATATATATATATATATACACTATATATACACTATATATATATAAATATATATAAAGGTTAGTCATAGATGTGCGTTTTCTCAACACTCAACATGGAGTCACTGCAGTTCTGTTGTCGTGTGACACCGACACCGTGTGTGTGTGACCGTGCGTTTGTGTGTGTGTGTGAGTGTGTGAGTGTGTGTGTGACCGTCTGCGTCTCTAAATGGAGTCGCACTAACGTCTGCTGGTTACTCACAGCGACTCTTCTGGTTGCTCGCTGCCTCCACGGCCATCTGTGCAGCCACCTGAGCCGCGGTCATGGCGGGCTGACTCTGGGGTGAAAGCGGCACAATGTCGGGTGAATGTTTGAACCGGAGCCAGAAGAACGAGGCGCCCCACTCCAGGAGGATGGGAGCCCCGCGAGCATGTTACCTGGTAAGGGTGAGCCGTGTTGGTGGGGGGGGGGCCGAGAGGCTGATTGACTGCCAGGGGTGGAGGGAGGACGGATTTGAGGGGTCCGGGTCCGGTGCCAGACGAGACTAGAACGGAAGCACAACATCAGTGAAGATATAATTGAACTCTTGTAGATCCGGACAAAAGAACCAAAGATATTTTAGCAAGAAAATAAAACCATCCCAAGCATGAGAAAATATCAATACAAGGATATATGGAGATATTTTTTATTAAAAACACTGTTAATATTCAACAGCACTGAAAATATATTTTTTCCATTGCCATCACAATCAGAAATGTATTATAATGATAGCAGCAAGTAGCTTTTTTAAACATCCGACCATTAGATGGCAGCAGTCAGTGTGCCCTACGTAGCTAAGGTAACAATGAAATCCCACGACATGACTGAGGACGAGAGGATACAGTGACTCCAGCAGCTTTTAGAGCTGATGTTTGGACTTATTTTGGTTTGAAAACAAATGAAAGCAGTTACGACTTCGTCAAGAGTCATGTGGTCTGTAAATACTACAACACCAGAGTCAAGTACTGGACAATACTACACATGTATACTTGTTACTACACTATCACAACACCAGAGTCAAGTACTGGACAATACTACAAATGTATACTTGTTACTACACTATCACAACACCAGAGTCAAGTACTGGACAATACTACACATATATACTTGTTACTACACTATCACAACACCAGAGTCAAGTACTGGACAATACTACACATATATACTTGTTACTACACTATCACAACACCAGAGTCAAGTACTTGACAATACTACACATATATATTTGTTACTACACTATCACAACACCAGAGCCAAGTACTGGACAATACTACACATATATACTTGTTACTACACTATCACAACACCAGAGTCAAGTACTGGACAATACTACACATATATATTTGTTACTACACTATCACAACACCAGAGTCAAGTACTGGACAATACTACACATATATACTTGTTACTACACTATCACAACACCAGAGTCAAGTACTGGACAATACTACACATATATACTTGTTACTATACCATCACAACACCAGAGTCAAGTACTGGACAATACTACACATATATCCTCGTTACTACACTATCACAACACCAGAGTCAAGTACTGGACAATACTACACATATATCCTCGTTACTACACTATCACAACACCAGAGTCAAGTACTGGACAATACTACACATATATCCTCGTTACTATACTATCACAACACCAGAGTCAAGTACTGGACAATACTACACATATATCCTCGTTACTACACTATCACAACACCAGAGTCAAGAACTGGACAATACTACACATATATACTTGTTACTACACTATCACAACACCAGAGTCAAGTACTCGACAATACTACACATATATACTTGTTACTACACTATCACAACACCAGAGTCAAGTACTTGACAATACTACACATATATACTTGTTACTACACTATCACAACACCAGAGTCAAGTACTTGACAATACTACACATATATACTTGTTACTACACTATCACAACACCACAGTCAAGTACTGGACAATACTACACATATATATCTTCGTTACTACACTATCACTATATGTATCGTTGACCGTGTATCAAATCTCCAGACTCTTGCAAATAAACACGACTAAGAAGTGATTTCATTCGAGTTAGAGATTATTTCTTCTGTGTTGATTCATCATAAATGAGTGTAGTTTCAGTTCCAGTACATCAACACCAGTGCTGCGTCTCAAATCGCATACTAATCTTAGTATGCTAGAAGTTAGTATGCATCAGTTTAGTGTACATACTAACTAGTACGCAAATTCTCCGCAGATAGTATGTCTCAAATCAAACCCTGAAGCTACACACTAACTGGAAATCACATGACAGCTTCTTCTTCTACTTCTATTTAACGATGTTTCAACCAGCTGTTTGAACGCTATCGCCACCTGCTGGCAGCACGTATTGCAACTTTGGAAAAAGAAATAAAGAAAAAATATGAGAATCTAAATAATCGCGAGATATTTAAGCTGGTATCAGCAGCGAAGACGTGTTTATCCTCCTACTGCTGCGGAAAATACACATTTAAGTATATGCATATATATGCATTTATATATGACGTAACTTCAGTTTAAAACGTCACTAAAATGGCGGCTGTTTAGTGTGGTTAGTGTCCATCGAACCATGCCAGTTTTGTGGGCGTGTTAGTACGCCAATTTAGTGTGCATGGCGCACTAAATTTCGCATACTAAGAATTGAGACACACTAACGTACTAAAAATACTAACTTTTAGTACGCTAGTATGCGATTTGAGACACAGCACTGGACACTCACTCGTCAACAAGTAAATCATAAAACTCCATGTTAATTGTTAAAGCAATACAATCTAAATGTTTGGAGGAAGATCTAAAAACAGCTTCTACTTGTCACATCAAACATTGGAACCAAATCACTCGCACAGATTTTAAACACCAACGAGCTTCATCGTCACGAAAATCCTCGAACCCTCTTCACCATCGAAACATCTCGCAGTGTTTGGACGCGATCCTGGCCAGACCGCCTCACGCCTCGCAAATAATACGCCCGTGATTTAGCGGCGCCCTGACAGACGGAGACAAAAGGAGATCCATGGAAACAGATTACGAGCAGCGACGAATGCCAGCGTCGCCGTTGTCACCGCGAGCCCTGAGGTAGACGCGCAACATCCCATCAGAAGTGTGTCTGGAGATAAGAAGCTTAGGAGGATTCTCGTCGCTACAATGAGGAAACCATGAAACTCTCGTAGTTCCACTGATCGGGGAAACAAAACCTGGATTGTTCTCCGTCGACAAAACGAGTTTGCGAGGACAATGTCATCATCGTCGTCGTCATCATGGGTCTCAAACCCCCGTCGGGAGCCGCCACAGACGTTCACAAGTCACTCACCGGGCAGAGAGATCCCTCGCACCAGCACCATGTGGAAGGGTTCCTGGCTGTAGTCCTGATGCGTCTCCACACTTCCTGCCACCGGAGACGCTCGCTCGTACAGAGCCCTGAGAGCCGGGAGCTTCCGTGGAGCCACCACTGAGAAGTGGATTCCCCTCTTCAATCGAAGAAAAAATAAGAATCAAGTCAGATTATCTATTTCCTCAAAATAATAAGTTGTTGTTCTTCTTTACAGTGAGTCCAGCGGTTTTTAAAGCCGACGTTTGGACATATTTTGGTTTGAAAACAAATGAAAGCAGTTACGACTGAGGACAAGAGGATACAGTGACTCCAGCATCTTTTAAAGCTGACGTTTGGACATATTTTGGTTTGAAAACAAATGAAAGCAGTTACGACTGAGGACGAGAGGATACAGTGAGTCCAGCGGTTTTTAAAGCTGATGTTTGGACATATTTTGGTTTGAAAACAAATGAAAGCAGTTACTACTGAGGACGAGAGGATACAGTGAGTCCAGCGCTTTTTAAAGCCGACGTTTGGACATATTTTGGTTTGAAAACAAATGAAAGCAGTTACGACTGAGGACGAGAGGATACAGTGACTCCAGCAGCTTTTAAAGCTGGTGTTTGGACATATTTTGGTTTGAAAACAAATTAAAGCAGTTACGACTGAGGACGAGAGGATACAGTGAGTCCAGCAGCTTTTAAAGCCAACGTTTGGACATATTTTGGTTTGAAAACAAATGAAAGCAGGTACGACTGAGGACGAGAGGATACAGTGACTCCAGCATCTTTTAAAGCTGACGTTTGGACATATTTTGGTTTGAAAACAAATGAAAGCAGTTACGACTGAGGACGAGAGGATACAGTGAGTCCAGCGGCTTTTAAAGCTGAAGTTTGGACATATTTTGGTTTGAAAACAAATGAAAGCAGTTACGACTGAGGACGAGAGGATACAGTGACTCCAGCATCTTTTAAAGCTGACGTTTGGACATATTTTGGTTTGAAAACAAATGAAAGCAGTTACGACTGAGGACGAGAGGATACAGTGAGTCCAGCGGTTTTTAAAGCCGACGTTTGGACATATTTTGGTTTGAAAACAAATGAAAGCAGTTACGACTGAGGACGAGAGGATACAGTGAGTCCAGCGGTTTTTAAAGCCGACGTTTGGACATATTTTGGTTTGAATACAAATGAAAGCAGTTACGACTGAGGACGAGAGGATACAGTGACTCCAGCATCTTTTAAAGCTGACGTTTGGACATATTTTGGTTTGAAAACAAATGAAAGCAGTTACGACTGAGGACGAGAGGATACAGTGAGTCCAGCATCTTTTAAAGCTGACGTTTGGACATATTTTGGTTTGAAAACAAATGAAAGCAGTTACGACTGAGGACGAGAGGATACAGTGACTCCAGCAGCTTTTGAAGCTGACGTTTGGACATATTTTGGTTTGAAAACAAATGAAAGCAGTTACGACTGAGGACGAGAGGATACAGTGAGTCCAGCGGTTTTTAAAGCCGACGTTTGGACATATTTTGGTTTGAAAACAAATGAAAGCAGTTACGACTGAGGACGAGAGGATACAGTGACTCCAGCATCTTTTAAAGCTGACGTTTGGACATATTTTGGTTTGAAAACAAATGAAAGCAGTTAAGACTGAGGACGAGAGGATACAGTGACTCCAGCGGCTTTTAAAGCTGATGTTTGGACATAATTTGGTTTGAAAACAAATGAAAGCAGTTACGACTGAGGACGAGAGGATACAGTGACTCCAGCGGCTTTTAAAGCTGATGTTTGGACATAATTTGGTTTGAAAACAAATGAAAGCAGTTACGACTGAGGACGAGAGGATACAGTGACTCCAGCGGCTTTTAAAGCCGACGTTTGGACATATTTTAGTTTGAAAACAAATGAAAGCAGTTACGACTGAGGACGAGAGGATACAGTGACTCCAGCGGCTTTTAAAGCTGATGTTTGGACATAATTTGGTTTGAAAACAAATGAAAGCAGTCACGACTGAGGACGAGAGGATACAGTGACTCCAGCGGCTTTTAAAGCTGATGTTTGGACATAATTTGGTTTGAAAACAAATGAAAGCAGTTACGACTGAGGACGAGAGGATACAGTGAGTCCAGCGGCTTTTAAAGCTGACGTTTGGACATATTTTGGTTTGAAAACAAATGAAAGCAGTTACGACTGAGGACGAGAGGATACAGTGAGTCCAGCGGCTTTTAAAGCTGATGTTTGGACATAATTTGGTTTGAAAACAAATGAAAGCAGTTACGACTGAGGACGAGAGGATACAGTGAGTCCAGCGGCTTTTAAAGCCGACGTTTGGACACAGTTTGAATGAACAAAAAAAGAGAAGAACAATCACAAGATGTCACTAGAATTCAGGAATGTGAGTCTAATGAAATATAACATAACTTAAAATATCCTATAGTGAGATCAGTGTATTTCTCCAGCTCTACTCACTACATATGATAACTGCAGTTTAAATATTTTATTTTGAGGGATTATTTCTAAAACTGTTTAAGAGACACGAGTTCATGCAACCCTCATGAGTATATTAAAAATAAATCTGTAAAAAAAAAAATGAATTGATAAAACATTTTTTTTTTTTTTTAGTTCTTTCATTTCCTTCCATTTCATCATCTTTACGTACAGATTTTAAAATTGATCACGTTTAACTTTTGCTGCCTTCCTCGTCTGATAAATGTTTAAAAAAAAAAAAAAAAAATCAGAGGAAAGAGTTTTGAACTTCATTTTGTATTAGAATTATATAATGTTGTTAATATTTATACAACACAGGGATCAAAAATAGTATCATATGGTGATTGAAGCTGTTTTTTCATTTCTCTGAATGTGGTTTTATTCTGGTCAGGGTTAGGTCACACACACACACACACACACACACACACACACACACACACACACACACACACACACACACACACACACACACACACACACACACACACACACACACACACACACACACACACACACACACACACACACACACACACACACACACACACACACACACACACACACACTTATAACGACACTATACACACAAGCGTTTGTTAACACACACTCATACAGGTGCAGATGCAGACACAAACAATCATGTACACACACACACCTGCATGCAGACACACAAACAAGCATGCATGCCATTGAACACAAAAGCACTCACACATGCACACCCTCAAACACACACACACACACACACACACACACACACACACACACAAATGCACACCAGTGAACACACATTCATGCAGACACACAAGCAAGCACACACACACGCACGTGCACGGAGACACACACACAAAGACACACACACACACAGGGATTGGACTCACGTCTCTGATGAGCTTGGCGAGGTTGTCGGCGGTGCAGCCGGTGTAGCTCACGCTCTCCACTGCCGGCAGCAGGTACGGCGGCGAGTTGCAAAGGAGAACACACACTTTGTGCGTCTGTCCGCTGTCGGAAAAATTACATCGCAGAAAGTCAGCGTTTTCGGATGACGCGTGAACAAACGGAGGCACATTAGGTTCAGACAAAAAGTTACGACTGAGGACAAGAGGATACAGTGACTCCAGCATCTTTTAAAGCTGATGTTTGGACATATTTTGGTTTGAAAACAAATGAAAGCAGTTACGACTGAGGACGAGAGGATACAGTGAGTCCAGCATCTTTTAAAGCTGACATTTGGACATATTTTGGTTTGAAAACAAATGAAAGCAGTTACGACTGAGGACGAGAGGATACAGTGAGTCCAGCATCTTTTAAAGCTGACATTTGGACATATTTTGGTTTGAAAACAAATGAAAGCAGTTACGACTGAGGACGAGAGGATACAGTGAGTCCAGCATCTTTTAAAGCTGACATTTGGACATATTTTGGTTTGAAAACAAATGAAAGCAGTTACGACTGAGGACGAGAGGATACAGTGAGTCCAGCATCTTTAAAAGCTGACATTTGGACATATTTTGGTTTGAAAACAAATGAAAGCAGTTACGACTGAGGACGAGAGGATACAGTGAGTCCAGCATCTTTTAAAGCTGACATTTGGACATATTTTGGTTTGAAATCAAATGAAAGCAGTTACGACTGAGGATGAGAGGATACAGTGACTCCAGCATCTTTTAAAGCTGACATTTGGACATATTTTGGTTTGAAATCAAATGAAAGCAGTTACGACTGAGGACGAGAGGATACAGTGACTCCAGCATCTTTTAAAGCTGACATTTGGACATATTTTGGTTTGAAAACAAATGAAAGCAGTTACGACTGAGGACGAGAGGATACAGTGAGTCCAGCAGCTTTTAAAGCTGACGTTTGGACATATTTTGGTTTGAAAACAAATGAAAGCAGTTACGACTGAGGACAAGAGGATACAGTGACTCCTGCATCTTTTAAAGCTGACATTTGGACATATTTTGGTTTGAAAACAAATGAAAGCCGTTACGACTGAGGACGAGAGGATACAGTGAGTCCAGCAGCTTTTAAAGCTGACGTTTGGACATATTTTGGTTTGAAAACAAATGAAAGCAGTTACGACTGAGGACGAGAGGATACAGTGACTCCAGCATCTTTTAAAGCTGACATTTGGACATATTTTGGTTTGAAAACAAATGAAAGCAGTTACGACTGAGGACGAGAGGATACAGTGAGTCCAGCATCTTTTAAAAGCTGACATTTGGACATATTTTGGTTTGAAAACAAATGAAAGCAGTTACGACTGAGGACGAGAGGATACAGTCGACTCCAGCATCTTTTAAAAGCTGACATTTGGACACATTTTGGTTTGAAAACAAATGAAAGCAGTTACGACTGAGGACGAGAGGATACAGTGAGTCCAGCAGCTCAGTCAATTACACATGACGGCACCGGCGAGATGCTACGTTAGCTTTGGTCACAGGGTTCGGCTCTTTCCCTCAAACTTACTAAACTGAAGCTGCACCGTCCAGAGCATTTCTTCAAGAGTGTTTCTGACAGTTCTTATGATGCAACTGGAGCAACATTTCCAGGGACGTTGCGACACAAACTATCATCTCTCAGCCATGATCTGAATGTTGATACAAAACTGACGCAGAAACACAACAACTGCATCGAAAAACTAAACTGTTTTTTTTGAGGCAAACTGACAGACAGAAGATTATAAGTCGACTCTTGACTAAGCTTGAGAGTTTGAACCGAGCGCTGCTCACATTTGTTCCCTCATCTTCTTGAAGTCGTCGAAGAGTTGTAACGCCACTGACAGGCCCTCGGCGATCAGACTGCAGCTCTCGGCTCCACCTCCCATGAATCTGTGGAGCAGGAGGAGAAACATCATTTCTTGACATTTGTTGAAAAATATTAGAGGAACAAAATAGCAAGGAAAACATTTCAGATTAAGACAAGGATATCATTGGTTCTCGGGAAAAGATTTTTTCCAGATCGTTACGCCTGTTTAACTATTTTTATCCCTGTGGCAGAGACGAAAGCGTCTCACGTTTTAGTGGAGAGCAGCGACACCTTGTGGTTATTCCTACATTAACACGTGTTAGATTTGGGTACTCAGGAAATGAAAATACGTAGTTATTGTAAAAAAAAACTTCAGCTTTCCCGGATGTTCTCCTCTGGATACTACATTTACTGTTCACTTGGAATAATAGAGGATCTTTTTTACAAACACAAGCCTGGTTTTATTATGTATTGAACAGTAATGACTGGAGGTGAAGAAGAAAGTCGGTGGAGACGACTGTGACTTCAGAGCAGCCGCGAGATTGAAATGATTAAGAAGCAAATTTAGAAGTTTCTTTTTTTTAATTCACAGTGGGTCTAATACATGAATCCTTCCGTATATTTTTAATAAAAGGTCTACGATAAGAGAAATCTACTCTGTGTTCATGATAATACTATTAGCTAATGATTCTGTGTTTTAATAATCTAATATTGAATGAATGTGTAATATACGGAGTTGATTTAAATTAATAATTCACAATCATGAACATGATTTTAAACCTGGTAATGTCAACTGATTTAACTTAAAGTGATTTATTTTCTTTTTTATTATGTGGAAAATCATGTTTTTTTTTGTCTTTCTTTGTTTTTCTTGTTCACGTAACATTATTTTAGTTCTTTCTCGAATTAACACAAACTCAACAAACGCTCAGTAGCAGGTGTAGATTTTCTAGAAGATCGGAGCTACTAAAATATTGATGATTAACAAAATCTCATAAATTTACAGCTAATTCTCGTTTTACAACCAGATTCGTTCCGCTAACGCTTCCTGAACGAGACCCAGTAAGTCAATAATTAAAGGAAGATCATATAAAGCCCTTGGCGACCATATTGACGAAGGAACCAACACCAAAATTGTGCCTTGTAAATATAATGACCCGCATGTAAGATATAATCAAATGTATCAACAATATTTGCAGCGACATAAAACAGTCCACGACTCTTCCTGATACTTTTTCATCTTCATCTTGATAAGGATTCTTACTGAATGCTGTCGATCCACGAGACGAACTCGAAGGCGGAGCTGGTCGGCGCGTGACACTGGACGTAAGACTCCGGAGCACAGTCCACCGTGTTGAAGACCACGAGGCCGTACTGCGTCCCCCCATACTAGGAGGATAGCGAGACGACATTCACGGTCAAATCAAATGTACTTTCCGTGTAACGCTGAGACTTACATCTCCACCGAAGTCCGTTTCTGCTGGAGGTCCTCCGTTAAAGTATCTGAAAACCAACACACGAATAAGTAACAAAGTCTCGACGCAAACTGAATTTATTTCCGTGGTTTTCCTACTCGATGGCTGGAAGGATGTAGTTCTTCCGAAGCGACTCGAAGTACGGTCCGAGGTTCGCGGTCCCTTCGATGACGAAAACCACGTCGGCCACCTGGTTGTTGTGAGGTTTGGTGGAGGGTTCCATGGCTCAGGACCCTGCCACCATGGGTCTGTGGACACAACATCAACGTGGTGAGGAGAGCAAGAGAACAACGTATGGAACTGTGAACTTATTTATCATTACTCATCTATTAGACGTTTATTAAACACATATAAATCACTATGAAGAACATATTCTTTACAAGTTCATGCGATTTAAAGTACAAAAAAATCTATATTTTAATAAACTGAAGTCAGTTTAGAAAACATGTTCCTTCTAATGTTAAAGTTTTAAACTACACTATTTCATTGAATGATGATGAAAAACGCTGAATAGTATTAGTTTTCTTTCATTTCACAACAAAAACGCAACAGCAAGTGTTTTCATTGACAGACGCGCGAGCTCACGACGAGCTAATCCGACCCAACAAAAGACCCGAATGAAAGGTTTATACAGTCAGGAGGTCGACAGGTGTACAACTCACCTGGAGGCGTCTACAGTTTCACGGTTGAAACGTCACAAGATTAAGTGAAATCACGACAACGTTAGCATTAGCATCGTCTGTTGTTTCCGCGAGAGGAAGTCCCGCCCACTTGTCAGACGCTCTTCTTCGTGGAATGAATGTGGGCTTTTGATGCTGACCGGCGCCCCCTGCAGTTCAACCATATACTGCGACGTTTTAATTAGGAAGCGTGAATGAAAATAAATATATATTTTGCTTCTATTTAGGTTCTAAGGGAATGTCAGTGAACATTTAATATTTAATAACGGGTACAAAACAGTTAATTGAGAAAGTAAATGTAACTAAAATATCCAAGTGTGTTCGAAGCCTGATATCTCACCTGCAAACACACAGAGCAACATAAAGAAAATTAACTGATTAAATTTACATTTCCAATGATCAACGTACTCTATTGAATGGTTGAATGTGACATTTCAAATGTTTAACCTTTGATATATATATATTTTATTTTATTTAAATGTAGTCTTATTTCAAGCAATGCTTTTTTCAAGCAATAATTAAATTCAACAACAGGTTGAAAGGTTCAATTGTTAATGTTTTTCAAACAATTAAGTTGGAAAAATTTGAATACTTTTAAAATGTATTTACACTTGATATTCACTTTGATATTCCAAGAACATTCTTAATTAAGTATTTTCCACTTCATAACCTATTTAATTATAATTATTTAATATTTAATATTTTCATATTTAATCATTTTTATTATTCTGAGTTTGGGGCAGGAGTGGAGTAAAAGTATCAGGTTGTTCTATTCTATGTTAATCTTTGTATCCTTTGTCTTTGTTATTTTTCTTTGATCTATGTTCTTTATCTTAAGACTTAGATTGTATCATCTTGTTCTTGTTCTTATTTTATTTTTATTTATTTTTATGAATAATTGCTGTATTGCTGTGGCTAATTGTAAAAAAAAACAATTTCACAAAGGAGACCTCCTGAAGGATCAATAAAGTTCTACCTAACCGAACCTAACTTACCTAATTCCAATAAGAAATGCTTGTCTTTTTTATTGAAAAAAAAGAAATCCAAATTATAATTATACAAATAATTGAATTATGTTATTAAAAAAACAAATACAGCCTTTGAAAATATAAACTATTAAATTCAATTGTTCAAATAATGATTCCATTCTTATACAAACAATAATATTTAAATACAAAAAATGAAACGTTAAAGTCAATATTCTGGTGGCTCTGAAAAACAAAAGTGCTGTTGATCCAGATCACCAGGAGAGGGCAGCAGATCTCTGTAAACAACATAGGACGATCCTGGCGTAGCCGAGAGTCAAGGTTACAACTCAAAGAACATATTTCCTTCCTGTGAAGTCAACCTTCAGAGAGCATGTAATTATTCTACAACTGCTTACTTTTGATCGAATTCTCTTCATGAATTCATGCGTGTTGATGAATACTAATGTGGAATCTGGACTCAAGGCTTTTTGCTGAATTTTCCTGCTGGGGAATAATAACGGCCCTTAGGCCTCTAACCGGCTGTCAGATCGCTACAACACACCGGTGGCCCGCACGCACTTTCGGCACGTCGGTTTCTGTGTCCGACATCTGCATCGACTCCCCTGGCGGCGACGCCGGTTCGCTCGGCTTCAGATCGAGACGGATTCCTGAAGAACCCAAATGCTGTCCAGGGCACTGAGGCTTTTTTTTTTTTACCCCTCATTTTGGGGTCGTAAACACCCCGTCGAAGTGACACGTGTGGAGTTAAGAAAGGGTTTTTATGGCTGACGGTAAACTCCCCTGCAGAGCTCTTTATTCTGACTGAGCAACGTGGCCAAATTAAACTGACAGCGGCGTGTGAATGTGCAAGCGTAGGCACCCCGTTACTTTGCAACTCTGATGCTTTCTGTTGCTCAGAGGGAAACACTCGCCGCTTTGAACTCCAGCACACGCCATAGCAGCAGTTGCCAAGCAATTACAGACGGGCGGCTCGGAAAGGACGGGCCTTTGGAGATGTCAGACGGCGGCGCGCGGTATTTATTCCTCTGTTTTGGTCCCGAGACTGGAACAATGAAATATGAATGGCCGTCACGTCTTCGGGATCCGGGCGGTTAGAAGACAATACGTCTGCTGCCGACAGCGGAACCCAGCTGGGATGCTAAAGGGCCAGATGCATAGCTCACGACAGGTAATCGCAACGAGCATGCTGTTACCTTCCCGTCCCGCCAGGACTGAGAACGCTCTAGACACACTGATCGTGTCACAAAGCCAGAGTCCAAGAAGGTGAGACTTGATTTGGGTTCCGGCCGAGAAGTAATTCCGAGATCTTATGGTAGCCAAAACAGACGGCACCGTCCACCTCCCCACCCAAACCTGTGGAGAGCACCACCTTTGTTTCTCGGTCACCCATGACAGGCTGGCATCTCTCGCTCTCGTGCTCTTTGTGTTGAAACTTATCGTGTTGAGTTGGCAACATTAGCTGCCGACTCGTCAACGTCAACGGCCGCATCTCTTGAGAGTGGACGGCTGCGCATTGGTAGCCCGTTGTACGTTGACGGAGTGGGAAGCGCTCCGGTTTGGCTACGTCTCTAGATCAGATGGCACGTTGACTCAGTGTGCACCAGAGCGTCGAGCGGTAATGCCTCATCGAGGCCGGTGGGTCTACGACCTTTTTTCATAATCTCTGAGTAAAATCCTGTCATTACAAGGCACTGTTGTGCCAAAAGCTAGTGACCCATAACTACCTGAGTCAGCTTTCGTTTTGTTTCAGGATGAAAACCAATCATTTAGGGAACAGTTACTCTATAGCGCACGGTAGCATTCTTGTGGTCATTCTGTGTGGAGTTTGTATGTCTGTTCTTTAGTCTGAGTTTCCTTCCGATACTCCGGTTTCCTCCCACAGTCTAAAAACATACAGTGGTTGTATTGGCAGTAGGAAATCAACACCCTAACCCTAACCCTAACCCTAACCCTAACCCTAACCCTAAACCTAACCCTAACCCTAACCCTTACCCTAACCCTAAACCTAACCCTAACCCTAACCCTAACCCTAACCCTAACCCTAAACCTAACCCTAACCCTAACCCTAACCCTAACCCTAAACCTAACCCTGACCTTACCCCTACCTTTCTAAAGGACAGCAGGTAGGAACTAGTTCCCGGGCTAAATGAGGCCGTCTGGCTTCGCTTGTAAAGGTCAGAAGTCTTTTGTTATCTGCCGTGTCAGCCTAAATTTGACTTTAACGAAAACAAAACGTTAGCTCTGCGTGTGTCGGCATTGAAGCTCCTTGATTTGGATTCTGATGTGAATATCATTATGTTCTTCCATGGAAACATATTACGGAGAAGGTCAACTCCTGCTGCTCCTCCGGCTCCAGCACAAGCTCTCGCACTCTCACGCTTGCACCGAATTCATTATTTTTGAAAGGTTTATTATTTATAGTGGTTGCGCCAGGAGATGTTAAAAACTGTAAACAAGGCAAAGTAGGTTCTCACGCCAACCTCTTTGTGCTCGCAGCGAAAAACAAAAGAGTCGCTGGCGTCATTGTTGCCGCTTCAAATCTTTGTGCACAAGTATTTACCTCCAGTTTCTTTCTGTCGCGAGTAAACAAAGAAATGGTTCCGCCGAGGATGCTAAAACCCGAAGACCTCTGCATCAGAGTCCAGGGGAGTCTGAGGTGGAAGGAACATGCCTATGTGCGATAAAGCTCGTCTGGTTCGGGACCTGTTTGTTCTCATCGAATTAAATCCTGACTTTCTTAACCCTTTGCCTTGGTTTTCCACAGCCCTGTTTGAAGAGGACGAATATGACCCGGGGACATGAAGCAGAACAACAATGATCAGGGATTTGCGACCATTAGGAACGCACAAGGTTTACTGATTCTTTAGTAGTCCGGGAAGATGGAACCAGACAGAACTTGTCCAAAGCAACCAGACCAGCAGTAAAGATGTGTCTATTTAACGCATCTCTCGTGGTTAAAAACCACGGCAGATGGAAATCCAAGCTCTAAAAGAAGAATCAAAAGTATGGGCCCAAGATGATACTTAGCAACTTCAAAAGTTATAGTTAAAAAGACGGTGAGGACACAGGGGTACAAAAAAGGTTATGACATATCCATCATATCTCCAGTTATTCCAGGTTCCTTTCTTTTTGGCTGTGTCACAGGATGAAGTTCTAGAACATTTTTTTCCTTTTCAAAAATGCCATTAATATTATTAATAACATCACATTGCAGAGGGATATAAACACTTGTTAACAGCCGTCTTAGAGACCAATGATAACTAAAGTGATTTCAGAACCACAGCGGTGAACAGCTCCCAAATAAGACCTTATAACAAAGCTTTTGTCATAAGAAAGTAAGTAAGTAAGTAATGGTTAATTCTAGAGCGCCTTTCTAGACCAGGGTCACAAAGCGCTTTGACAATCAAAACAATACACAATACATATACTTCAAAAGATCAAGACACATAAGACAAACACAGGAGAAAATCAGAAAATCAGGGAAAAGCACAAATTAAAATGTCTTAAGATGTTTCTTGAAGGTGTCAGTAGATCATCAAACACAGAGATTGTTCCAAAGCTTAGGAGCAACAGTCTGGAAGGATTTCTCTCCTCTGGTCCGGAACCGTGTTCAGGAACCATCAGTAGATTCTGATCCACAGACCTCAGAGCCCGAGCTGGGGTGTAAGTCTGGATCAGATCACTGATGGAAGCTCTGACCATGAATAGATCTGGAAGTAAGAACCAGAATTTTAAAGTTGATCCTGAAAGAAACTGGAAGTGAAGAGTTTTAAGGATCGGAGAAATGTGAGTTCTTCTACTAGAGCAGGTCAGAATTCTCGCTGCAGAGTTTTGTATCAACTGCAGACGAGACGATCCTTCTTGTTAAGACATGAAAACAAACTGTTACAATAGTCCAGACGAGAAGAAACAAACGCATGGATTACAAGCTCCAGATCATGTTCCGACAACATTTTCCTGTTCGCTGTGTGTGGAACCGATCCGCTGTGGTTCCAAGCCGGCCGAGTCGTCACTTTAAAAGGTGACGTTGACCCACTACTGGCCACTGATTGGTCAGAGAGTGAACTCCCAACATAGGAAACAAACCCAACGTTAAAACAACATTGCAAGAAAGAATACGGTATGTTGGTCCGAAAATGTAGTTAGTTGTCAGACGTACAAATTGATATCAGTGGTTGTTTTGCGACGCGATGTTACGAACGGCCACCTGGAGTAGACCACCGGCAGAAACACAACGACCAGGGCTCGGAAGTGTGAAGTGTGCGAAAAAGGTATTAAGCGTCAAATGAACCACTCGAGCGGCTAATTATTAGCTCGTCGCTCTCGTCCTTTCAAAACGTGATCATTTGATCCCGACCGTCGCCGCCGGAGCCGCTAATTAGCATCTCCATTGATTCGCGTTGCACGTTGTTAGTCACATGATCTCCGAAAGGCACTCACGGGGGCTGCTGGGAATCCGGCGAGGCTGTAGTGTCGGAGAGGAGAGGATCAGTGGATGACAGAGGAGGAGGATGAAGGGAGAGCGAGGATGGAGGGAAGGATGGAGCACCTGCAGCCTCGCTGACACTGTGAACAGTTCAAGGAGTGTGAGCACACACACACACACACACACACACACACACACACACACACACGTGACAAAGCACCAGTTAGCTTTAACACTGTAGACTGTAGAGAAAAGTGGGAGGAGGAGGAGAGAGGGGGGTTTCTGTCTCCATGGCAACGTTCCCACCGTGCAAAAAAAAAAAAAAATCATTTAGTCGGAAAGACATTTCACTCAGTTCAGTGAGCTGCGAGAGGCAGGGAGGGAGGGGGTCCCTGGAGGTGTTGAGGAGGGGGTTAACCTGGAGCTGTTTGCCTCACACTGGGGGGGGGGGGGGGGGGACTGATCCACATAAGCTGACAGCTGGATTATTATAGATGATCGTAATGAACTTCCTCCGCGTCGTTAGAGATTCGGCTGGTGTGACCGAGGATGCGCTGGTTACGTAACGCGCTCGCTTCGCTCTCTCCCCGCAGGTTCCTCGCTGTCATGAGCAGAAATGCAAGGTTTTTGCAGCCGGGGGTCCGAACCCTTCCCCCCCTGGGAGACGAGGTCGTCCCGTTGACCTTGATCACTTGGTGCCGGAGCCCGGAGTGGACAGGATTGGTATTTAAGTTTCTCAGAATAATCCCTCAGCGGCGAGTCGACCACGCGACGCCGGCGAAGCTTCGTCCTACAGTCGCACGCCGTCTGCGATTCAGGCGTGAATCCATTTCTCTCTCTCTGTGCTCAGAGGTTTACGATGCAGTCGTGAAGGATAAACAACATCTTACCGCAGCAACATCTCAGAAAGAAACAGGTAAAAACAGGTTGAGGCATAAACTCTATTCTAGACACTATTACTAGAAATACTATTAAATGGAACATGTTTTTTTGCTAAATAAATGCTTATTATTCCGTCTTATGACTCAAAAACATGCATCGAAGTATATATTGTTTACCTCACTAGCAATATAATGTTTTTTAACTAATACTGTATCAATATTCAATAGCACTACATCAGTATTTTAAATAATCATAGTTATTTCATGGTTTATATTTCAATAGTGTGTGTGTAAAACACCATCATTGGATTTTTAAATTCAGAATTAACTCAAATATTTACAGCGCTTATTCATTTTCGTGGTGCAATTAAACCTCCGGCCACTAGTTGGCATCATTCGTCCTTTACTCCGTGCCAAAGGTCGTCCTGTTGACGAACTTTGTGATGTTTGAATTGAATTGAATTTCGATGCGAACCATGCGATCTGCAGTATGAAATCTGGGCGTGTGGACCAGCTTGTATACCGTAACTCATGTCCATCCACTATGGCTGATGTTAAGCATGTACTAGCATTGGATGTTCATTGTTATGATGTTTTTTATTACAATTAAATTCGAATATATCGTTCCTACAGTATCGCAATATATCGTATCGTCTCACATGTATCGTGTTACGTACCGTATCGCCAGATTCTTGCCAATACACAACCATAGTTCACGTCCACTTTCGTGCAGTGATGTGTGTAGGTCCAAAAAACAAGATTGTTTATTTGATTAAAACAGCAACTTGTCTGTGGTAAATGAAAATATCCGAAGACTGCAACAATGTAGTGTAGATCTCGTTGCATCCCTAATACGTGAAAATACTTTATTTTCTTCCAATTTTGTTAGTTCCATAAGTACACGATCTTGTGTACTATTTTATCCAGGGGCCCCACCAACGAGGAGTGCGAGGGCCCCATCTCACCTTCGCCACACCGCAGAGCTTCCTTGGGCTTCTGTTGTAGCAGGAGGATGTGACGTCATCAATAGGCGACATACCTACATTGTCCACGTTTTCATATGCAACACTACCGCACTTTGCTCTCTTAAGGACTCCAGGCGAAGCGCGACAACGTTGTTGATTTGGACACTTTTCGGCGGGAACTACCTGAGAAAAACAATACAAACCATTCCAAACGTTTAATCAGGACAACAGGAGGGGACATCATCAGGTGGCATACCAACCCCTTCCAGTCTTTTTTTCGTTATCGTCGTCGCCTTCAGTACCACAGGTATTTGTACCCCTACTTGTTCCCCAATTGGCCCCCTTTAGTACAACAGAATCAGCCTGCAGGACAGTTATTTGGCCATCTTTTAGTGGTAAACTCTGTGGTAGTGGTAAGTGGTTTAGTGGTAAAATTTACTAGTTGGCACCTACACAGTCCAGGGTCTACTTTGTCATTATGGTAGCCACCTATGGTACTACGTGTATTGTTATTCCAATGTCACCCTTCAGTACTCATAGTAAAGCACAACGGTTATTCAGCACCTTTCAGTGGTAAATTACCTGAGACTGTCTCGACTCCTCCTCCCCACCTGGGAGTCCGTCCCTCCTCCTCATCTGTCGGGCAATCACCGGAGGAGCTTAAGAACCTGCTCTGCAATCCAGTCTGTGCCTGACCGTCAAACAGTAACGGTTGGTTCTCAGTCTAGTTCTTTGAGCAAATCAGTTCCAGTGTCGTCCACTTGTCTGCCTGTCAAGGCGCTAATTCCTCAGCTTCTTGCGACTCACCATAATCCACCTGCCAACACAACTCACACTCCAGCTCCGGGCCCGGTCCTCCACCACCCGCACCGCCGAGTCAACCGGACCTGGACCCACCTCAAGACACTCGACCACTTTATTAAAAAACACTTTATTATCCAATCAAGTCTGGTCCGCAACTGAGTCCTCTGTCCCCTCGTCATGTTGGCCACCTATAGTACCGCCGGTATCGATATCACAATTGGCCCCATTTAGTGCTCCGAGTAAAGCGCAACAAAAAAGCGACTGGTCGGCTATCTTATCCAGAAGGCTTTTAAAAGTCTTCATTATGGCAGGATGTGACATATAGACTACGCTGCACACCTACACTTGTCCAGGGTCTCCCTTTTCGCCATGGTTGCCGCCTATAGTACCAGAGTTATCATTATCCCAACTGGACCAATTTAGCACCCCCAGCAAGTATAACAAAGAAAATGACCATTTGGTTATTCAGCACATTTTATTTTTTACCTGAAACAAACCCAGCCGGCCTTTTAGAAAATATGATGGTAAAGGCGCACTGTCCCTAGTGTCTTTTTCATCATGGTGGCCCCCTGCTCTAGTAGAAGAACTCACATTTATCCGATCCTTAAAACTCTTCACTGGCTGCCAGTTTCTTTCAGGATCAACTTTAAAATATTGGTTCTTACTTTCAGATCTATTCATGGTCAGACCTTGTCTGTGGTTGAGTGGTGATTTTCTAGAAGTTATTGTCCGTTAGTGTACCACGTTTTTGCAGTCTTTCAGTGTAGCCGGTCGTTTTCGCAGATTTGATCATTCTTAAGAATGTAAGAAAGGCTCTTAAGAAGGGTTTTCGGCGAAGAAGGAGCGCTAAGATGAGGGTGTTTCCAAGACACGTTTACCAACTTCTTTCTCAAGATCACGACAGTTAATACAAAACTCTGCATCGAGAATTCTGAGCCGCTCTAGTAGAAGAACTCACATTTCTCCAAAACTCTTCACTGGCTGCCAGTTTCTTTCAGGATCATTTTAAAATTCTGGTTCTTACTTCCAGATCTATTCATGGTCAGACCTTCCATCAGTGATCTGATCCAGACTTACACCCCAGCTCGGGCTCTGAGGTCTGTGGATCAGAATCTACTGAACACGGTTCAGGACCAGAGGAGAGAAATCCTTCCAGGCTGTTGCTCCTAAGCTTTGGAACCATCTCTGTGTTTGATGATGTTTGACTCCTTCAAGAAACATCTTAAGACCTTTTTATTTGTGCTTTTTCCTGATCTTCTGAGACTCCTGTGTTTGTCTCGGTGTTGTCTTGACCTTTTAAGTATATATTTTATTGAGTATTGTTTTTATTGTTAATCCAGGTATCATTAAGGTACTGCACACCTACACCGTCCAGGGTCTCCCTTTTCGGCCACGATTGCCGCCCCTGGTACCACAGGTATCATAATCCCAATTGGACCCATTTGGCACTCCTAGTAAAGCGCAACAACAAAATGGATTGTAGGTAGGTAGGTAGAACTTTATTGATCCCTCAAGATGGTCTCCTTGGCGGGTTATTTCGGCACCTTTTAACGGTAACTACCTCAGACAATTCTACGAACATCTTGGAAGGAACATTCTTTTTCAGGGAGCTCGCAACACTAATGCAACATAAAAGCCCTCGTGGCGTTAGCGCCGTCAGGAGGAGGAAACTCCATTTTGCATTTAGGCAAAAAAAAAAGAAAAAGGCAGCCACAATAAAGTATTCATGAAAAAGCGGCTGAATAATTACGGGGCGACCCGAGCGCCGGGCCGATAAGAACCGCGTCCAGGTGGAGCGTCCTCGCAGGGTTAAATATAGACGCCGCTCTTTATTTAGCGCCGCGGCGGCGGCGGCGGCAGCAGAAGAAAAAACAAACCCCCGACACAAGGTGAACGATATATAACCTTTATTTCCATCGTCGCCATGATTTTTCCAGCCACAAGTCACATTCACCGAACCGCTCCGACCGAACCCTCGCGAGTGAACCCATAAAAAAAGTAAACCTTTATTTATATATTTATAGATTATTTATATACGCATATAGAAAACAAGTTGGGAGTCGGAGAGTAAAAGATTCAATGCAATCTTTTTTTTCTGACGACGACGGCTCCGTCTTGTTAGTAGAGTTAGTATCGTCAGCTCGCTTGTATTTTTTTTTTTTTTTTTAGTTTGACATCATTCGTGTTAATAGAAGCATGCAAGCGCCTTCGGAGGAGGGAGGAGGGAGGGAGGAGGGAGGGAGGACGGAGGGAGGAAGGAGGGAGGACGGAGGGAGGACGGAGGGAGGAAGGAGGGAGGACGGAGGGAGGACGGAGGGAGGACGGAGGGAGGAAGGAGGGAGGACGGAGGGAGGACGGAGGGAGGACGGAGGGAGGAGGGAGGGAGGAGGGAGGAAGGAGGGAGGACGGAGGGAGGACGGAGGGAGGAGGGAGGGAGGAGGGAGGGATGAAGGAGGGAGGACGGAGGGAGGATGGAGGGAGGACGGAGGGAGGAAGGAGGGAGGAAGGAGGGAGGACGGAGGGAGGACGGAGGGAGGAAGGAGGGAGGACGGAGGGAGGACGGAGGGAGGACGGAGGGAGGACGGACGGAGGACGGAGGGAGGACGGAGGGAGGACGGAGGGAGGACGGAGGGAGGACGGAGGGAGGGAGGGAGGGAGGGAGGGAGGAGGGAGGGAGGAGGTGTGAGCTGAGGTGAGTAATCAGACGGTAATCAGACAGACAGAGGGCAGGGATGGAGGGAGGCGGCGGCGGCGGCGGTGGACGGAGGGAGGAAGAGAAGAGCGAGCTGGTTCTGATACCGGCTCAGCGATCCATCAGGGGGGCTAAATAGGGGAGACTGGAGTGGGGGGTGTGTGGGGGGGGGGGGGGGGGGGCGCTGAGGGAAGAGAGAGTTATGGGTCCTTGAGCTCGGCCCGGTCGATAACATATCTACTTATACAAGCTGATCAATCACGCCGGGGGGGGGGGGGGGGGGGGGGGGTGATGTGACGTGCGTCCCTCCGCGAGAAAAGTAGATCCGCGGGCCTGGCTACGTCCACGCTGGTGCTGGAGAATGTGATGTCATCACTACGAGACACTGATCCTGGAAGATTCGTAAACAAACTATAAACTTTTTCACTATATATATTTTTAATTACTTATTTTTTTACAATTTTCTCTCTTATTAATAAAATTCTACTTAAATAATTGCTGTTGTTGTAATTACACATTTTGTAGACTTCATTTGAGAAGTCGTCTCGTTTACACGTTCAAAAGTGTTTGTTTTGTCGGCAGCACGAGGGGTGGACGTAGCCCCCGATCGGGCGTCGCGCTAACGCCGCCGCGACGGGATTAGCTTTAGCGCGTCGTTCTGACTCGTCACTCGTCAATGGCTTTTCGTAAAGTAAGTGCAGTAAGTTTCTCTAGTTTTCGACGAATCCGACGTCGTCACGATGCCGCCATCGTAGCAAAGTTTATTCACATTTTTTCTCTATCTTCATCATCATCATCATCATCATCATCATCATCATCAAGCTTCTCTTTTTATGTCGACTCTTAACAAACGTTCGGTCTTCGCTGCGTCTTTTTTTTTTAAAAGCCCCTCGGACGAACACACACAAGTTACTGAAAGAAGTACACAACCAACACGGTTACTTACATCAGGCAAAGGGGGCGGGCGGGGGGGGCGGGGGTGAGGGGGTCGGGGGGTGGGGGGGTCGGGGGTGTTGAGGACGACATAGACGATATAAACTAGAGTCTATGAGACGACGGCGCCGTCCTCGTGGCAGCACACACTCTAACTCGCACACACGCACACACACACTCCAGACAGAAGACACGTTTGGCTCTGAGACTAGTCTGCAGGGAGTCAGTGGAGGGGTCAGGGGGTCAGGGGTCGGGGGGCACACGCACAGACACACAATACAAAACAAACACACCCACAAACACGGAAACACACAGCAACACAGATGTGTGTGTCCTTCATGTTGTCTTTCAACAAACCCGGACGATGTCGTCTTGACCGTTTTAAAAAAACAAACAAAAAAACAAAGATGCAGAATTTGTTGTTTGTTTTTTTTTTTTCTCTCCTCAAACAGATCCTGGACCAGAAGCACGAGGAACACAATAACATGCTGAGAATTCATTTTTGGCTCCTCTGACATCAATAAAGTCCCGCCGGGTTCTCGGGCGTCGCTCCTCGGCGGGAAAAAGTCTCGACACCTGAACGGCGGGAACAAAGCCCCCCCCCCCCCCCGGGGACCACCGAGAGGGTCCGCGGGAAAATAAAGGTGAACGAGGGGCCCCCGGTTTTTCCTTCCCGAGGGGCCACGTCAGGAGCCTTCGACTCCAGAGAACAGATAGAAGAGTTGCATCATGGGATGAATTGAAAAATATACTTAATATCGTGTGATTTAAAAAAAATTATCATTGAATAAATAAAAATCAGGTTAATGTACTTTTAAATACTTTCAAATAAAAAAATATTGCTTATAATGTAAAATAAAATAAATATTTCAACAAAAAAAACATGTTTAGCTTAAAAAAACAAAAATTTAAAATGATAAAGAAACGTTTGAAATATTGCTTTAAATATTAAATATTGGATTTGTTTGTTGATTTAATAGGACTATTTTCAAACGTTATAATATAATTAAATCAAAATATGAAATTCAGGAATGTTCCATTAAAAACAAAAAAAACATTGACTCGTCTAAACCTTTGTTTTTGAAAAAAAAAAAATTTAAAAAATAAATACAGTGAGAAAATACTATAATGAGAAAATAAATATTGAAGGTTACATTAAAATGTCATTAAGATGTTAAGAAAATATGAATAATCATGGTTATTTGGGGGGTGTGGGGGGTGTGGTGGCCCCTGGTGTTGGTGACCAGGTCTGAGGAAACATGGAGCTTTGGTCCTGGTCAACACGAGTCCTGGAATGACTTCCGTAAAGTCGCCCTCCTCCGAGATCCCGGACCTCCGTCTGCACGACCCCGACACCCGCCGCAGAATCTCACTTCCCCAGGTTGTTTTTTTTTGTTTTTCCTCCGGACTGAGTCTCTCTCGCGCTCTTGGATGGAGAGAATTATTCACAGATGAGAGGAGGAAAGAAAAGAGAGCTGTGGGGACGAGGATCACCTGTGGGGGGGGCAGGAGAGAGCGTTAGACCTGGAGGCACCAAAGAAACTGAGTTTTATCTGAAAAAACACATTTTATCCGTTGTCATGGTGACTGTATTTTTATTTACAGTTCACACATATTCACGCTCTGTCTTGTGTCGCAAAATAAACTTCCGGCCACTAGATGGCAGCAGTCGTTACGTCCTCTGCCTTTAAAGGTAGAATGAAATGTGATGACTGAGGACGAGAGGATACAGTGATGACTGAGGACGAGAGGATACAGTGATGACTGAGGAAGAGAGGATACATTGATGACTGAGGACGAGAGGATACAGTGATGACTGAGGACGAGAGGATACATTGATGACTGAGGACGAGAGGATACAGTGATGACTGAGGATGAGAGGATACAGTGATGACTGAGGACGAGAGGATACAGTGATGACTGAGGAAGAGAGATTACAGTGATGACTGAGGATGAGAGGATACAGTGATGACTGAGGACGAGAGGATACAGTGATGACTGAGGAAGAGAGGATACATTGATGACTGAGGACGAGAGGATACAGTGATTACTAAGGACGAGAGGATACAGTGATGACTCAGGAAAGAGAGGATACAGTGATGACTGAGGACGAGAGGATACAGTGATGACTAAGGACGAGAGGATACAGTGATGACTAAGGACGAGAGGATACAGTGATGACTGAGGAAAGAGAGGATAAAGTGATGACGGAGGATGAGAGGATACAGTGATGACTAAGGACGGGAGGATACAGTGCTGACTGAGGACGAGAGGATACAGTGATGACTAAGGATGGGAGGATACAGTGCTGACTGAGGACGAGAGGATACAGTGATGACTAAGGACGAGAGGATACAGTGATGACTGAGGAAAGAGAGGATAAAGTGATGACGGAGGATGAGAGGATACAGTGATGACTAAGGACGAGAGGATACAGTGATGACTGAGGAAAGAGAGGATAAAGTGATGACGGAGGATGAGAGGATACAGTGATGACTAAGGACGGGAGGATACAGTGCTGACTGAGGACGAGAGGATACAGTGAGTCCAGCAGCTTTTAAAGCTGATGTTTGGACATATTTTGGTTTGAAAACAAATGAAAGCACGACTTCGTCAAGAGTCATGTGGTCTGTAAATACTACAACACCAGAGTCAAGTACTGGACAATACTACACATATATACTTGTTACTACACTATCACAACACCAGAGTCAAGTACTGGGCAATACTACACATATATACTTGTTACTACACTATCACAACACCAGAGTCAAGTACTGGACAATACTACACATATATACTTGTTACTACAGTATCACAACACCAGAGTCAAGTACTCGACAATACTACACATATATACTTGTTACTACACTATCACAACACCAGAGTCAAGTACTGGACAATACTACACATATATACTTGTTACTACACTATCACAACACCAGAGTCAAGTACTGGACAATACTACAAGTATATACTTGTCACTACAGTATTGCACAATACATCGTATCGTGATACATATCGTATCAACAGATTGTTGACAATACACACGCCCAGTTGTTTGTTTCAATTATGACCTACAGTACTTAAGGAATTAACCAAACACAAGAGGACCTAAAACTGAACCTTGAGGAACACCACGAGTCAGAACAGCATGATTGAAGAGCCACAGGCAGTGTGTGTGTGTGTGTTAAGAGATATGGAGCGATTTTTTTGGGGGGGGGGGTTCTGGTGAGGCAGGGGTTACATAAGCCGATACAGATGCTTCTGCCTCACAGCTCATCTGCCTCCCTCCGCACGTTATCTCGCGCCGGCAGTCGCTGCAGAACGCCCTCGCTCCGGAGCAGCTGCTGCACAGATCGGGCGCCGCAGATACCGACGGAGCGAGGCGTGTTAACAAGATCGCCGCGATCGAAGGGAGACGCTCACCGAGTTAGTCGGAGTGAGGACTGTCCACCACGATGTGAGGCTTCGGGGAGGTCGCCGGCGCCGGCTTCGACACGAAGGTTCCGATCGCCTTCTCCTGCGCGGGGAAGGTGGACGAAGTTTTTAGTGAATACGTTTACAATAGTGAGACGACATAAGTGGTCATAATGTTTTGGCGCCACCTCACCTCCACCAGCTGATGCCAGTGCTCGATGGGTTTGCGAGGATTGGCCAACATGGCGGTCCAGTGTTCTCTGCCGGGACCGTCGGCGTCGCTGCCCACGCGGCACATGCCGATCACCTCGTTATGGCCGATGCTGGCGGGAAGAGGAAGAGGAAGAGGAAGGGGAGGAGTCTCAAGAAGCCGCTTCCTGTTTGCTCAGAGAGACGTCGTCTCACCAGTCGTAGTCCATGACGGCGATGACGATGGAGACGCTCTCGATGTTCTCGTTGGGGATGTCGAAGACCAGCGCCTCGTTGTAGGTGGGGTTCAGCGTGTTCTTCTTGATGGACGTCTTCCTCTTTTTTAGCCGACGCCCGTCACACACCAGCGACGCCTTCACGTACGGGTCTGCGGAGGAGGAGAGCGAGGGGAAGCGGAGAGACAGGTTGATACGCTTTCAATGTCAAACAGAAACTCGGTCGCTCCTGATCTGCAATGAAACACTTGTTCACACAAGCTGTTAACACACACACACAGATGCACACACACACACAGAGATGCACACACAAAGATGCACAAACAAACACACAGATGCACACACAATGATGCACAAACACACACACACAGATGCACACACAATGATGCACAAACACACACACACAGATGCACACACACAAAGATGAACAAACAAACACACAGATGCACACACAATGATGCACAAACACACACACACAGATGCACACACACAAAGATGAACAAACAAACACACAGATGCACACACAAAGATGCACAAACAAACACACAGATGCACACACAAAGATGCACAAACAAACACAAAGAAGCACACACAATGATGCACAAACACACACACACAGATGCACACACACAAAGATGAACAAACAAAAACACCGATGCACACATCACACACACACAAAGACGCACAAACAGACACAAAGATGCACAAACACACACACAGATGCACACACACAAAGAACAAACAAATACACACGGATGCACAAACACATAGCTATACACAAAGTCACAAAAAAGACGAAAAAACACACATGTGCATGTACAACTGTACACTCAGACTAACATAGATGCACAAACACACACACACACACACAAACATACACACACAAACAAACACAGACACAGACTATCACACAAACAAACAGAGACACACACAAACATATACAGACACACAAACAAAAACAGACACACACAAACATACAGTATACAGACACACATAGACAAACACAGACACACAAACATATACAGACACACAACAGCACACACCTGTGCCAGACTCTGGACTCACCTGAGAACCCGGTCAGGTCCATGGCTTTGAGGTTGGTGGCTTTGATGACCGTGGCTGTGAGTCTGCCGGCCGTCGGAAGGTAACACAGCGAGAAGTTCAGCTCGCCAAGGTCGGCTTTTTCCTACGAGAGGAGATGTTAGTGACACGTCTGAACTCATGAGGGGGAGGAGAGGAGGAGGAGAGGAGAGGAGAGGAGAGGAGAGGAGAGGAGAGGAGAGGAGAGGAGAGGAGAGGAGGGGAGGAGGGTGACGAGAGGAGAGGAGAGGAGAGGAGAGGAGAGGAGAGGAGAGGAGAGGAGAGGAGAGGAGAGGAGAGGAGAGGAGAGGAGAGGAGAGGAGAGGAGAGGAGAGGAGAGGAGAGGAGAGGAGAGGAGAGGAGAGGAGAGAGTGAGGAGAGGAGAGGAGAGAGTGAGGAGAAGAGGAGGAGAGAGTGAGGAGGAGGAGAGGGTGAGGAGAGGGTGAGGAGAGGGGGAGGAGAGGGGAGGAGAGAGTGAGGAGAGGGTGAGGAGAGAGTGATGAGAGGGTGAGGAGAGGGGGAGGAGAGAGTGATGAGAGGGTGAGGAGAGGGGGAGGAGAGAGCGAGGAGAGGGGAGGAGAGAGTGATGAGAGGGTGAGGAGAGGAGAAGGAGAGAGTGAGGAGAGGGGAGGAGAGAGTGAGGAGAGGGTGAGGAGAGGAGGAGGAGAGGAGGAGGAGAGAGTGAGGAGAGAGTGAGGAGAGGGTGAGGAGAGGAGGAGGAGAGGAGGAGGAGAGAGTGAGGAGAGAGTGAGGAGAGGGTGAGGAGAGGAGGAGGAGGAGGAGAGAGTGAGAAGGGAGGAGACGTGAGTCTAACACTAGGACCAGAGATGGAGGAAAAGTGTAAATAAATCATGTCAGTCTTGAGTGTTGAGCTGAAAACTGGATGTTTTGCTTCTCTGGACGTGCCAGAGACCGGTGGGAGTGCGAGGGGTCACCGGTGGTCAGGTGTGTGTACACATGATAATATTAATAATTCTGATGCCGTGTTCAGCGTGTGTGACACGTGTGTGTGTGTGTGTGTGTGTGTGTGTGTGTGTGTGTGTGTGTGTGTGTGTGTGTGTGTGTGTGTGTGTGTTTGTGTGTGTGTGTGTTTGTGTGTGTGTGTGTGTGTGTGCGTGCGTGTGTGTGTGTGTTTGTGTGTGTGTGTGGGGGTGTGTGTGCGTGTGTGTGTGTGTGTGTGTGTGTGAGTCTTTGTTTCGAGTGATCTCTATGTGTAACATTTGTCTACAAGTGTGTTTGATGTGCGTTTGATGTTTGTGTGATCTTTTGTGACGACAACGTGTCCGACACTATGTGTGAGTTTTTAAGTGATGTTTGTACATGTGTGTGTTGCTCTATGTGTGTAATTATGTGTGTAATGATGTGTTTGTGTATCCTCCGGGTCTCACCGCCGTCCCCTCCACGATGTCCCTCCAGACCGGCTTGTCTCCGCTGCCCTCGCTGAAGTCCAGCAGGTTGTCCACGACCACCTGACCGATCAGGTCGTGTCGGGAGAAGCGGTCGAAGTCGTACACGGAGAAATGCAACTTCCTGGAATGTAGCTCGTTCAGCGGCACGCCGAACTGGAAGGTCTCGTTGAAGATCGGGTTCAGGGTCTTTCTGTGGACCTGCGAGGGACGAGGGACACGGTTCAGGAAGTGACGACTTGATACCGGGTCGAGACGCTCCTGATGGTAGCTAACGCTAGTTAGCATCAACCAGGCAACAAACACTTGCTTTAACGTCGTTCAATATCTAGCAAATAAAATAGTTATTTCCTTCATATATTTTAGTTTTCTTCCATAGTTGTTTTGTGATTTACCTTCTGAATATTCAAATAGAACAAAATATGTACGATGTAAAATAAAAATTAGATAAAAATTGTGGTTTAGAGACGACATTACATGAAAATAATATGTTCATTTATTTGTCCAGCAGAAAAAAAGAATAGAAAAAAAAGACACATTAGATCATACAACATAAAAGAAGAAGAAGAAGAAAATGAAGGAGAAGATGAAGGAGAAGAGGAAGGCGAAGATGAGGTAAAGGGAGAATATGAAGAAGAAGAAGAAGAAGAAGGAGGAGGAGAATATGGAGGAGAGGAAGGAGAAGACGAAACAGGGTATAAAGAAAAAAAAGAAAGAATAGATGAAGGAGAAGATGAAGAGGAAGAAGAAGAAGTAGCAGAATAACAAACAGGAGAAAAAGAAGAAACCAGAGGAAAATAAGAAAAAGATAAATGAGGAAAAGAAGGAGAAGTAGAAGAAGAAGAAACAGGAGAAAAGAAGAAGGAGGAGAAGAAGAGGAAGAACAATAAGAAGTAGAAGAAGAAGAAAAAGAAAGAGTAGATGAAGGAGAAGACGAGAAGAAGAGGAAGAAAAATAAGAAGTAAAAGAATAAGAAACAGGAGAAAAAGATAAAAGAGGAAAATAAGGAGAAGAAGAAGGAGGAGAAGTAGAAGAAGAAGAAGAAGAAACAGGAGAAGAAGAATAAGGTGGAGGAGGAAGAGAAGGAGAAGGAGAAGGAGGAGGAGAAGAAGAAGAAGAAACAGGAGAAGAGGAATAAGGAGAAGGAGGAGGAGGAGAAGGAGAAACAGGAGAAGAAGAATAAGGAGAAGGAGGAGGAAGAGGAGGAGGAGAAGGAGAAGGAGAAGGAGAAGGAGAAGGAGAAGGAGAAGAAACAGAAGAATAATACAAGAAGAAAAAGAAGAAACACATGATCGATCAGAGTCATGGAGGATCCATCAACACTCAGGACTTCCCATGACCTTGAGGAGCAGCAGGATCTCTTGAGGGACCCGACAGACCAGGTTCTCCAGGAAGGAGATCAGCTCCTCGTCGTCACATTTGCATATTAATCCGTCTCCTCTCAACGCCGGCGTCGCTGAAAGCCTCGGATACAAAAACGCCGCGGCGCGAGGAAGCCTCCGATAATTAAAATGTGACACACGCTCAATTTTAACACTTTTTTTTTTTTTTTTTCCGTCGGCTGCGTGAGCCGCTCTGTCACTCCGGCTTATTAGCGCCTGATGACTACTTGTTAGCTTTGGATTAAACTTGCAGCTGACGCCTTTACAGAAGCCGCTAGGTGTGTGTGTGTGTGTGTGTGTGTGTGTGTGTGTGCGAACACGAGGTGAAATCTCGAGCGGCGTGAAAACGGAATCCCGGGGACGTTTAATTACACAAAACGGCTGCCGGGTGACGACAACACTCGCGCCGATGACTCACCGCGCGTCTGATGTGAAAAAGATGCTAAACGCAGACCTGTAAATAACAGACGCTAACGTAGCCGTGACGCTAATTCGTTCTCAACGCGAAGGTCATTTTTGTGTTTGTATTCGTGTGTTGAGGTGTGTGTGTGTAGAAGTGTCATTTAGTTTGCGCGTTTTTTTTTTAGGTCGTGTGAATAATTCACACCGGTAACAGATGCTAACGTGGCTTAATTAGCATCTGTGGTGGTGTAGCGCGGTTTAGCTTTATGCTAGCTGCATGTGCGTTACTTTATTTGTTATTGAAGCTTCATATTATGACTTTTTTCCATATATTTTTGGAATATTGTGTATAAATATTGTACAAAATTATCAACAAAAAAAATTTACCAAATTTTTACTCTTCACGTCTTTCTTTCTCAACATTTGCTGCCATAGGGTTTTTCTAACACTAGGGGCGACCGAAATTTTTGTAAGTAAGTAATTTGTATTTATATAGCGCTTTTCCAAACCAGGTCCTCATAAACCCTTTGGTCCTCTTAAACCCTTTTGTCCTCTTAAACCCTTTTGTCCTCACACTGTCTTCTTCGTCTCCAACATTCTTGGTCCGACACTCAAAACCAACACTTGCGTTGGCATCAACACATCTACGGTATACCACAGGGCCACCACCAGATGGCGGCAGAGAGGATGTTTTTTTTTATGTTCCTTCGAAAGATGTTTAAAAGAGAGACGTCACCTTGGTCTGGAACTTCTTCTTCCGGTCTGGCAGTAGGTAGATCTTCACGTAAGGGTCCGAGAAGCCGTTGGCGTCCTTGGCCGGCAGATCCAGAGCCTTGAGGATTTTCACCACCAACTGCTCCGTGCTGGAAGGAAGGTTGACACGTGACTTGTGTGTTTGTGTGCGTCTTAGTTTGTGCTTCGGTGCCAAAGTGGTAAATGATTCAAGTACCTTTTGGTTAAGGTAAGTTAAAAACAACCTTAACTGCCTTATTAAAAAGCATCTCACCGAAAATATCACAGTGCCATTCAACATTGAATGGTATCGTATCACGATATATAGTGATACTATACTGACAAGTATATATGTGTAGAATTGTCGAGTAGACTCTGGTGTTGTGATAGTGAAGTAACAAGTATATATTTGTACTATCGTCGAGTACTTGACTCTGGTGTTGTGATAATGTAGTCACAAGTATATATGTGTAGTATTGTCCAGTACTTGACTCTGGTGTTGTGATAGTGTAGTAACAAGTACATATGTGTAGTATTGTCCAGTACTTGACTATGGTGTTGTGATAGTGTAGTAACAAGTACATATGTGTAGTATTGTCCAGTACTTGACTCTGGTGTTGTGATAGTGTAGTAACAAGTACATATGTGTAGTATTGTCCAGTACTTGACTCTGGTGTTGTGATTGTGAAGTAACAAGTATATATGTGTAGTATTGTCCAGTACTTGACTCTGATGTTGTGATAGTGTAGTAACAAGTATATATGTGTAGTATTGTCCAGTACTTGACTCTGGTGTTGTGATAGTGTAGTAACAAGTACATATGTGTAGTATTGTCCAGTACTTGACTCTGGTGTTGTGATAGTGTAGTAACAAGTACATATGTGTAGTATTGTCCAGTACTTGACTCTGGTGTTGTGATAGTGTAGTAACAAGTACATATGTGTAGTATTGTCCAGTACTTGACTCTGGTGTTGTGATTGTGTAGTAACAAGTATATATGTGTAGTATTGTCCAGTACTTGACTCTGATGTTGTGATAGTGTAGTAACAAGTATATATGTGTAGTATTGTCCAGTACTTGACTCTGGTGTTGTGATAGTGTAGTAACAAGTATATATGTGTAGTATTGTCCAGTAATTGACTGTGGTGTTGTGATAGTGTAGTAACAAGTATATATGTGTAGTATTGTCCAGTACTTGACTCTGGTGTTGTGATAGTGTAGTAACAAGTATATATGTGTAGTATTGTCCAGTACTTGACTCTAGTGTTGTGATAGTGTAGTAACAAGTACATATGTGTAGTATTGTCCAGTACTTGACTCTGGTGTTGTTATTGTGTAGTAACAAGTATATATGTGTAGTATTGTCCAGTACTTGACTCTGGTGTTGTGATACTGTAGTAACAAGTATATATGTGTAGTATTGTCCAGTACTTGACTCTGGTGTTGTGATACTGTAGTATCAAGTATATATGTGTAGTATTGTCTAGTACTTGACTCTGGTGTTGTAGTATTTACAGACCACATGACTCTTGACGAAGTCGTAACTGCTTTCATATGTTTTCAAAACAAAATATGTCGAAACATCAGCTTTAAAAGCTGCTGGAGTCACTGTATCCTCTCGTCCTCAGTCATCACCGGGATTGAATTGCTCCATTAGCAGTGGAGGATGTAATGACTGTTGACATCTAGAGGCTAGAAGTTTAATTGCAAAACAAAAATTAACAAATGCTATTAATATTTCCATGTTAATTGGATTTTTTAAAAATCGAACTAAAAATATATATAAGTTTATCAATTTATATATTTGAATACAGTATTGTGAAAACAATCGCAATATATCGCCTTATATATATCTTCTTTAGCGTTTAAAATGTTGAAACTTCGAATATTTTATCATCATATTGTGTTTTTTAAGCATTAAATTACTCTCTTTAATAATTACATTTTCTAATTTTCTCAAAAATTTCTAAATAACAAGGTTGCATTTTTTTTGGTTTTCTTTAAAAAGTACATTTAAAAAAGAAAACACTAAAATGATCATTTTGGATCTTTTAAATTCAACTAGAAAAATGCATTTCCAGAAGAAAATGCAGTGTGAATGCTGAACCTCCTGTGCTGTGGAAGTAGTAGTGGAATTACTATTAAAAATAGAAGTAGTAGAAAAGTAAAAGTTGTAGTGGAAGTACTATTTAAAGCAAAAGAAGTGGAATTAGTAGTTAAAGTAGAAGTCAAATTAGTAGTAAAAACAGAAGTAGTAGAAGAATTAGTAGTAAAAGTAGAATAAGTAGTAGTATTAGTAGTAGACGTAGTAGTAAAAGTAGAAGTATTAGGTCAAAGTGGAAGGAGTTGAAACATGAGTTTAAGATTTTCCCCATTTAAATAAATGGGTTAGAAAAAGAGGAATAAAAGAAAGGGTGGAATAGATAAAAGAAAGCTAGAACATAGCCCGCATTTCGGAAACAAGCTGAATTTATAAAAGTTTGAACGGTTAAAATCGGATAAAATTTGTGGGGGGGGGTGCGGAACAAAGTTTAGGTCAGAAGAAAACAGGATCTCAATTGTGTGAATGCTGGGAAGCATAAAAATGTTGGTATAACAGACCAAACCAACAGAGCACCGAGCTACTTGATCGATCTTTCAGCCAATCATGCGACGCACGGACGATCACATGACTGTTATTATTCCAAAAAAATATTCAACCCTTAAAAATGTAAAATATATTAAATTCAACCTTGACACTGTTATACTTCCTTATTATTGTGTATCTCAGAACTCTACACAAATATAAACAAACACTCCAGGACTGTGGTCGTAATGTTACGGTCGCTCCCGTGAGCTCGTGTGCACAACACGCCGCAGCGCTCGCTGTCACGCCGTCATCCATTATGTATGTAATTACTGGACCGGGACGCTCGCGGGCCTTTTCATCAGCCCTCGTTAGCCGGCGTCGCCCCTCGTTAGCCGGCGTGTCAGCACTTCATTAGCCGCCGCTGCGCGCCGCCCTGACCCGCCGGGACGGAACCGCACCTGACCCGATCTGCGAGCCCGTTAGACGTGACGGTAAAATACACGACCGCCAGGGTTCGTCCGTGGAGGCGGAGCTTCAGGGTGAGTGGGACTCACTTCCTGTTTTGGACGCCTGTTGCCGCCTGTTGCCGCACAACTCCGGGTGGATCTCAACTCAAATCCCTTCAGTTAACGACTCACAGGAGTCAGTGTGACTCGCTGTTTCTTGGAAGTAACTGACTCGTGTTAGCTTCACTCGCTGTCTAGCAGTGATTTAACCCTTGAGTCTTACAGAGCGAATGACTCGCAATTCAAGCCACAAGCAGTTGTGACTCATTCATTTCATGAATCCTTTCTTTGAATGGCAGTAAACGACTCAAAAGAGTCGGTGTGACTCAACGATTTCTTAAATGACTCATGTTAGCTTCACTTGCTGATTGTCTAGCTCAGTGATTTAACCCTTGAGTCTTTCAGAGCGAATGACTCGCAATTCAAGCCACAAGCAGTTGTGACTCATTCATTTCATGAATCCTTTCTTTGAATGGCAGTAAACGACTCAAAAGAGTCGGTGTGACTCAACGATTTCTTAAATGACTCGTGCTAGCTTCACTTCCTGGTGGATTAACCCTTGAGTCTGAACCAGGAACTGACTCGAAATTCAAGATAAAAGTGACTCGTCTATTTCATGAATCTTTTGTGTCTTTTTTTTTGTCAGACGAGTCTGTGTCACGAGGAGTAACTCATGAATCAAAACTGGAGGGACTCACTTGTACGTGTTGGATTCGCTGCTAGCATGAGTCGGTCGTAGCCGTTGCTAAGAAGCTGAAGTCATCGGGACTCACTTGGATGTGTGAGACTCACTGATGGGAGAAGACTCGTTGGTTTCTCTTAGTGAACCCATGAGTCAAATGAAGTGGCTCAAAGTGATTCAAAATATTGACTCCTGTCCCTCCAGTCGAGTCCTGTGGACTTATTTATATTTGTGGGTCAGTGAGTCAGAACTAATTACTTACTAATGAATCATTAAGGATTTCACAAATCACTTCCTGTTGGGCTCCCAGGGATCCACTGGGAAGTGAGTCATAAAGTCACAGAAGCTCAAGAAGACTCATTTGTGAACCCATGAGTCAAATGAAGTGGCTCCTTTCAAAAATATTGACTCCTGTCCCTCCGGTCGAGTCACGTGGACTTATTTGTATTTGTGGGTCAGTGACTCAGAACTCATTACGTACTAATGAATCATTAAGCCTTTCACGAATCACTTCCTGTTGGGCTCCCAGGGACCCACTGGGACGTGAGTCATTAAGCCACAATGACTCACTCGCGATTCAATGTCGGAAAAAGTCGCTCTGATTGTTTCCAAACTCGAGTCACATTGACTCACTTTGACTCCGAGTTAATGCAGAGATCCAATCCAGGTCACAGGGACTCACTCGGATCTGTGGGATTCAGTCATGGCGCCACTGGTTTCAGCACATACCTCTGCCAAGGATCTCATTTCTAATGACTCCATTTAAAAAGTCCCAGACTGGGAGTGGAACTCGTGACTACTGTAGTGAGTGAGTGCGAGGAGCGTCACTGGGGGGTCACGGGGGGGGGGGGTCACGGGGGGGTCACGGGGGTCACAGGGGTCACGTACTTGAAGGCGTAGCGCAGCAGGAAGCTGATCTTGCCGCACGTGTCTCCTTGTTTGCCTTCGCCCTGGTCGCCTTTGGGCCTGTAGAGCTCCGGCTTGATCTGCCCGATGCTGGTCACCTGCTCCTTCTCCTCGCCGTGGAAGTCCGGACTGGAGAGCTGGTGAGTCATGGGCTTGGGCCTGCACACACACACACACACACACACACACACACACAGACAAACACAAAAGTGTGTGAGTCAGCCTGTTAGTCACTAAAAACATATTCTTTCCAAAAAACTTCCTCGGCAGCTCGGCAGGAATGTCGATCACCTACTTAACAGTCAGGAGCGTCTCCTGTTTACCTTCCACCGAGAGGGGAAAAGAGCTGAGCCAGAAGGCAGAGGTCTCTCCGCCGGCTCGCCATCGGAGGCGTGAACCCGCTCGTGACCGGAGGCTCTTATCAGGTGTTGGACTCCAGTTCTTTACAGGAGTTCCTGACGCATCTGTTTCTCAGAGCTTCGTGGGCGTTAGATTCGTACTGCGGTAGATTTTTGTAAGGATGTGTGGGACTCACGAGTCAGAGCCACTTCCTGTCTGAGTGACTCCAGTATCAATAAGAAAATGTGCATAAAAATTAAATATATAATTGTTTAGAAATTCGAGTCACATTGAGTCCAAGTTAAGGCAGAGAGCTACGTCATAGGGACTCACTTGGATCTGTGGGATTCAGTGTTTCTGGTCCAGGTGTTAAATAAAAGAGGGATTTTCTAATATATAAATTAAATAAAAGTGTAACTATTCATCATGGTAAGTGTTGTTTTGTCTTATCTGATACCAGAACCAAAGAGAAAAGGTGCAAAAAAATTAAATATATAACATTTATTTTCAAAATAAACGTGATGTTTGTCAAATCAGTTTAATTTTGTGGCACAAAAAGTATTAAATAAAATGATAAAATGAAGCTAAATATGCTTTAATTATTATTTTATTGTATTTTATTCTATATAACCTTTAAAAAGCATATGATTAAAAAGCACATTTTCATTTAAATGTTTTTTTATATTCACTTAAATACTTTTGTGACGCAATAAATACTCGCAAAAATACTCAAAGAAAAGTCATATTTAGAGACGCGTAATGAATAGTAGAAGTAAATACTAAATAAGTAATGAACACATTTATTCGTTTCTCTATGATCTTTGACCTCTTGGGGGCCAAATAAATATATTGTTGCCGTGGCAACAGGTGATTGTTTTAAACGTACGGACTTCCATCAGGAACGTGACGAGGATCAATGGCGACGAGACGATAAAAGCCATAATTCTCCTGATAATAGATGTTGTTTCTGAGGCGTTCGGGGCCCCGGGGCCAAAGTGCCGCGACATCACTCACGGATCTAAAATGACATTTGAACATGGGGGAGGTTTTTCTTTCTTTCTCCTCCGAGCCTTCAATCTTCTCTTCATTGATCCTCGATGCAGGTTTATTAGTTTGTTTGCGGCTCTGAGCTGCTGGAGGTTGAACCGCAGATTAAAACAATGAGAGAACGAACCTGAAGAGAAGTTTTAGTTTGATTAAAAAAACTAAGATTCTTGGTTTATTTTATTATATTTAATCATTTTTCATTTCATTTATTCATTTTTTTTAATGATATTTAACATAAGTGGGTTTTTTTCAAATTCCTTTTTTCAAAAAAACAAGATGTTTATATTTTTTAATTAGAATTTAATAGGCTATATATATAAATTATGATGATAAAAATACTAAAATGTAAATTAATTACGTTGAAAACTATTTGCATAGTTGTTTTTTTTAAAACAGTGTGGAATCAAAACCTTTATTAAAATAATTATTATAAAATGCAATTTAAATAAAGACTTGAAAATAAAAAAGCTACACATACATTATAAGTAAATTCGATTTTTAATATAATGTATATATACAAATATAATGTGTGTATAAATATATATATAGCATTTTTAATGTGTAGATATTTAGTTCAAAGGTTTTTAGAACTTTCTTTTTATTTTAAAATATAAATTTAAGATAAGATAATATTTGAAATAAACAAAACAACAAGTACATCTGTATTTGTATTATAAATATTATTATTATTTAAAGAGGTGAGATTAATTAGGCAACACAAAACTAATATAAAATAACTATAACAGGTATATTTTAATATTTCAAAATATTTTTTAACCAACAAAAAATAACAGTTTGGTTACTTAACTGATTATATATATTTGTTTAAATAGATCAATAAAGCGAATTAAACTCACTAATAAAAACAATTAGGTTTAAAGCTTGAAATAATATTTCAAAACTATTCTAATTTATTTTACACAAAAATGACAAGTATAAAATAAATACAAAACACAAAAGATAGTATGGAATGGAAATAAATAATTCAACTTATATTTGATTTACAAAACAATTTTATATTTATGACAGTAAGAATTGAAAGTAACAGATACATAAACATGTTTGTGTAAATACCATTAAAGGCTTAATTCAAGGGATTAAAACATGTGGCTCGTCTGGAGAAAAACAACAAAGACGGTAATGGAACGTGGCCGCTGACCTTGAGGTGACCTGCTGCTGCGAGTGAGCGTTGGGGAGCTCCTTCGGCGGCTGAGCTCCGGCCTCCGAGTTGGGAACGTCGGGCGAGGTTTGACTGAGCTTCAGCGTCCCTGGAGGAGGAGCAGAGACATGTTAGCGGAGACATGTTAGCGGAGACATGTTAGCGGAGACATGTTAGCGGAGACATGTTAGCGGAGACATGTTAGCAGAGACATGTTAGCGGAGACATGTTAGCGGAGACATGTTAGCGGAGACATGTTAGCAGAGATGCGTTAGCAGAGATGCGTTAGCAGAGACGCGTTAGCAGAGATGCGTTAGCAGAGACATATTAGCGGAGACGTGTTAGCAGAGACTTATTAGCAGAGACATATTAGCGGAGACGCGTTAGCAGAGACATATTAGCGGAGACGCGTTAGCAGAGACATATTAGCGGAGACATGTTAGCAGAGACACGTTAGCAGAGACGCGTTAGCAGAGATGCGTTAGCAGAGACGCGTTAGCAGAGATGCGTTAGCAGAGATGCGTTAGCAGAGACGCGTTAGCAGAGATGCGTTAGCAGAGACATATTAGCGGAGACGTGTTAGCAGAGACATATTAGCAGAGACATATTAGCGGAGACGCGTTAGCAGAGACATATTAGCGGAGACGCATTAGCAGAGACATATTAGCGGAGACGTGTTAGCAGAGACATATTAGCGGAGACGTGTTAGCAGAGACATATTAGCGGAGACGCGTTAGCAGAGACGCGTTAGCAGATATGCGTTAGCAGAGACATATTAGCGGAGACATATTAGCAGAGACATATTAGCGGAGACGCGTTAGCAGAGACGCGTTAGCAGAGACATATTAGCGGAGACGTGTTAGCAGAGACATATTAGCAGAGACATATTAGCGGAGACGCGTTAGCAGAGACGCGTTAGCAGAGACGCGTTAGCAGAGACATATTAGCGGAGACGCGTTAGCAGAGACATATTAGCGGAGACGCGTTAGCAGAGACGCGTTAGCAGAGACATATTAGCAGAGACATATTAGCGGAGACGCGTTAGCAGAGACATATTAGCAGAGACATATTAGCGGAGACGCGTTAGCAGAGACATATTAGCGGAGACGCGTTAGCAGAGACATATTAGCGGAGACGCGTTAGCAGAGACGCATTAGCAGAGACATATTAGCGGAGACGCGTTAGCAGAGACATATTAGCAGAGACATATTAGCGGAGACGCGTTAGCAGAGACATATTAGCGGAGAGGCGTTAGCAGAGACATATTAGCAGAGACGCGTTAGCAGAGACATATTAGCAGAGACAAATTAACGGAGACGCGTTAGCAGAGACATATTAGCAGAGACAAATTAACGGAGACGCGTTAGCAGAGACGCATTAGCAGAGACATATTAGCGGAGACGCGTTAGCAGAGACATATTAGCAGAGACATATTAGCGGAGACGCGTTAGCAGAGACGCGTTAGCAGAGACATATTAGCGGAGACGCGTTAGCAGAGACGCATTAGCAGAGACATATTAGCGGAGACGCGTTAGCAGAGACATATTAGCAGAGACATATTAGCGGAGACGCGTTAGCAGAGACATATTAGCGGAGACGCGTTAGCAGAGACATATTAGCAGAGACATATTAGCAGAGACAAATTAACGGAGACGCGTTAGCAGAGACATATTAGCAGAGACAAATTAACGGAGACGCGTTAGCAGAGACGCGTTAGCAGAGACATATTAGCAGAGACATATTAGCTGAGACGCGTTAGCAGAGACATGTTAGCGGAGACGCGTTAGCAGAGACGCGTTAGCAGAGACATATTAGCGGAGACATATTAGCGGAGACTTATTAGCGGAGACGCGTTAGCAGAGACATGTTAGCGGAGACACGTTAGCAGAGACACGTTAGCGGAGACACGTGTCGTCGCCGCGGGTCGAGAGGCCGTCGATGGCCATCGATCGGCCCCCCATCGATCCGACAGGAAGTGATTTAGGGCCCGACAGGTTGTGAAAAGAAAACAATGGCGGGCGACGTGACG